>NW_006793865.1:1197448-1230341 GCF_000442215.2 Lipotes vexillifer | reverse complement strand
CAGCAGGATTTTTGTTTTTTTCTCCCTGCAGCGCCAGCTCTGGGTGTACATAACCATTTTTAACTTTCTCAATAGACCCATACTCATACATTCTGTCTGATGACAATGCAAGGTCCTGAGGGGCTTGCTGTGGGGGAATGTCCTTGGCAACATCTCTAAGTGGGGCTTCAGGGATACTGAACAGATGGATAATGAAACACAAAGTGAGCACCGACGAGGAGAAAAAGAACATGACCTGGAATTCTGTGCCCAGCAGTCTTCCCAGTTCCAGGTGGGCCCAGTCGATGGCACCCAAAAGGTAACCCAGGGCACCTCCCAAACCTGCAAAGCAAGCAAGCAAGAGCTGTATTAGCATTATTTAGAAGCATCTTCTCTTTCCATTTCCTTCAGCGGGAAAGCTCCCTGAGGACAGCGTAGGCAGCCTGGCTACGATGGGAGAAGCTAAGACACCTTGGCCAGGAAGCATGGGTTCAAGGCCTGGCTCTAGCATGCACTTGCTGTGACCTTGGACTTCCTCACTTGTCATATGGGGATGATAATAAAAAAGCAACCTAGGGGCTTCCCTGGTGGCGCAGTGGTTGAGAATCTGCCTGCTAATGCAGGAGACACGGGTTTGAGCCCTGGTCTGGGAAGATCCCACATGCCACGGAGCAACTAGGCCCGTGAGCCACAACTACTGAGCCTGCGCGTCTGGAGCCTGTGCTTTGCAACAAGAGAGGCCGCGATAGTGAGAGGCCCGCGCACCGCAATGAAGAGTGGCCCCCGCTTGCCACAACTAGAGAAAGCCCTTGCACAGAAACGAAAACCCAACACAGCAAAAATAAATTAATTAATTAATAAACTCCTACCCCCAACATCTTCTTTAAAAAAAAAAAAAAAAAAAAAAAAAGCAACCTACTGGTAGGGTCACGACTGGAAAATGGACTAGTGCCAGACACGTAGTAAGCGCTTAGTAAATAGTACCACCATCTGAAGTCCTACAGTTTTCTAAACTGCACTCTCAACACTGCTTAAGAGCTAAAATTCCTGGCCCTAAAGGGCTCCAAAGAAAACCAGTTTCTGACTGCAATAAAATATAATTATGTATTGTTGTTGATCTATTAATAAGCTTCTTAGGGTGACACAAGTTTGCAGAGACCTAACAGCCTTAGAATCTGTCTTCTTTCATCTATGAAAAGCTAAAGGGGTGGGTGGAGGGATAAATTAGGCATTTGGGATTAACAGATACACACTACTGTATATAAAATAGATAACAAAGACCTACTGTACAGCACAGGGAACTATATTCAATATCTTGCAATAACTTATAATGAAAAAGGATCTGAAAAAGTATATACACATATATGTATAACTGAATCACTTTGCTGTGCACGTGAAACATTGTAAATCAACTATACTCAGTAAAATAAAATTTAAAAAAAGCTAAAGGTACTGGTTCCCAGTTGACAGCCACAGAAAAATAAAAACAAAAGCTTAAATATGAATTTTTAAAAATCTTATCCTCTCACAGGACCTGGACCTGAAGTCTTTCTGGTGCTTTCTTTACCTGCTTACACCTAAAGACAGTGTGACCTGAGGGAGGAAGGACTTCTCAAAATCGATCCTGCCCTTATGGTCTAATATTTGAAATTCTACCATTAGCGATTCATTCTTTTGGGTTCCTGTTTTAAAAAGCAAGTGCTCCTGGTACGGACAAGACACTGTATGTCTCAGCGCCACAATACTAAGTGCTCCTCAGATGGTCCTCCTGGCAGCAGGCACCAGTGATGACTGAGAACACCGGGCTGCAGCAGGGATGTACCGTGGGGTGGGAGGTTGTCCGGGGAAGTAAGCAGATGAATGCCAAACACACCTTCTACCTACATCACAAACTTTCGTAGGGCTGATCCTCTGGCAAATACCTATACATATCAACCTCCCATCATGCCTTACCAGAGACAAATATCTACCTAGTCAGATCAGCTTTCTGTTTGTTTGTTTTTATTTTTCTCGTGTGAGTGAAGGCTCCATTTTATTTCCCAGATAAAGACAACATCCCCACAAGTCAGAGAATCAAGGAAGAAAACAGAGCTTAAGGAATTCTCTATTTCTAACCCTAAACATTTAAACTTACATAAACTCTGACCCCAGGAACACAGATCTGAACGCCAAATAATATGAATCCCAATTTATCCAGAATGGTGGAAAAATGGATGATTCTGGTGACTACACATTCTGTCTAGTTGCAATTTATCATAGAGGATATTTACAGGTAAACAACTGTTTAACCATTGAATTCCAAAAAGAGGGCATCATTATCATGCCCTGAGTGACAAAGCATTTTAAGGTGGAATTATGGGAAATGGTGGCCAATGGGTGTAATGAAAAAACATGTTCTCTGCCAGCAAGGAATATGTGGCCTAGTTATGGGTGATGTGCATATATATAAACAGATCAGTGGCACATACAGTGACCTGTTTGGACGGTGGGCACTCTGGTAGGCTCCGAGAAGAGAAGGCCCTTGAGGGGTTCACACTGTTGCTGATTCAGAGGGCAGCCCTGGGACATATGGTGCGTCTGGATCGCCATTAGACAATGATGCTCTTTATTCAATCATGGAGATGCCGAGGATGTCAGAGGTCATGTGCTGAGTCAAGCACTCAACCGAAAAGAATGTGCTAAAAACCCAGCACTATTTGAGGGTCTATCTAAAGCAGGGTTTCTCAATCTCAGCACGACTGACATTTGGGGTGGGATAATTCTTTCTTGGAGGCTGTTCTGTGCATTGTAGGATATTTCACAACATGTCTGGCCTCTCCCACTAGATGGCAGTACAACTTCTCCACTGGTTTTGACGACCACAAATGTCTCCTGACATTGCCCAATGTCCCTCACGGGGCTAAATGGGCCCCAGCTGAGAACCCCTGTTCTTAATTAACCCTATGAAAAACTTACACATTCCGTTTTCAAAACTATCATTTGTAACTAGATCAATGGTTGTCATACTGCCATTAAGTTCTCCTATCACGTATGCCTCTTTCCTTCAGACTTATTGTTCCACTGAGCAGAGAAAATAGAGAACAGAAGACCCCTGCCCATTTGAAAGAATTGATGTGTGAAATAAATCCTCCACTGTGCAACAGAATGGTGGCTTTATTTTATGAATACAAATATGTGGATATAAACATGATGGATTTATATTAACTGTTGACTTGAACACTTGAGTCCTACAATTGAAGGGTTTCCTAGTCTAGTTTTGCGTCCACTAGTGTCATGTACTTCCATAAATATTTATTGAGAACTAAATATATATAAAAAAACGCTACTAACTTCTGGGGATATAAACATAAATAAGCCACAGCAGCCCAATCACCTCCTCCTCAGAAGATAGTTACAAGCAGAAGAAGCCGATAAGTAAACAGCTGCTTTAAAAAAAAACTGTAATAAATGCTGTGAGAACTGTAGGCTGGGTACTCAAACAGTAGAGAGGAGCTCTGAAGAGTTTATTTTATTATTACAGAATTCCTCTTAATCAGCAGTGAAGCTCATAAGAGTTCAATATATCAAGGAATCCAAAGATTTTAGAGGTAGAAGGATGTGTGTAGCTCGTCCAGTTGAATTAGATAAGAAAACCGCAGGTTACAGTGGGTAAGTGACAGGAGACCACATAGAAGGAAGGGTTTGTAATTATGCTGATTTCAATTCCCACCTGTGTGTTTTCTAATCATGTGACCTTGGGCACTTCTCTGAAAATGGGGACAGTGACGCCTCCTTGTATGAGTCTTGTGAGGGTTAACATGATAATACGTGTAAAGCACCAGCACATACAGTGGCAGGACGAGGTCCCAAACAAAGTGCCCTGTTGACTTCCTACAGAAACCCTAATCCCAAAGCCTCATCCAGAAGCAGGAGAAGCTGACTGCTGCACAGAGGGTGACGATCTGCCTGGAGCTGGCCGAAAGAACTTTGTCATTCTAGGCCCAGTGACTAGAATTGGGGGCTCATTCTGAGGGCTGAGATCTGGGCTAACCACTGACCTAGTGTGGCCTGTAGCAAGTGTGGTGGAAAAAATATGTATCTCAAACCTGGAAAGAGAACTGTTTAAGAGCCTGATCTTTAAAAATATCGTTATAAAACAGCACTTCTGAGACTTCACAATGTGCACATGAATCACACAGATGTCTTGTTAAAATACAGGTTGTCTTAGTCTGTTCGGGCTGCTATAACAAATATACCATAAACTTGGTGGCTTATAAACACCAGACATGTCTTTCTCACAGTTCTGGGGGCTAGCAAATCCAAGATCAAGGTGCCAGCAGATTTAGCGTCTGGTGAGGACCCACTTCCTCATTGACAGCCATCTTCTCACTGTAATCTCACTTGGCAGATGTGACAAGGGAACGTTCTTGGGCCACTTTTATGAGGGCACTAATTCCGTTCACGAGCCTTCATGACCTAGTCACCTTCTAAAGGCCCCATCTCCTGAGAGCATCACATTAGGCAGGAGGTTTTCAACATATGGATTCTGGGGGGCACAAACATTCAATCTATAGCCAGGTTCTGATTTTAAACATGTAGGTATAGGCTGAGACTCTGCATTCCTTTCACACTCCCCAGTGATACCACAGCTGCCAGTCCAAATATCACTGAGTATTCAGGTGATAGAGCAGTTTGCAAGCAACCTGCTCCACTCTCACCTGATATTCTTGGGAATGAGACTTTATTGTCATAGGATATTTGACCAACAAGCCACAATTGATAAAGCACAATGATGTGCAGTCCTGTAAAACTAAGGGTAATTTGCAGATATTAATAGGTTTCTATGATTTGTAACCTGGTAGAACTTTTACAGAGGAGTTATAGTTTTATTGCCTCGTAGAAGGTTAATCAGATTTGTATCTAACCTAGTATTTTTTTTTTCTTTTGCCAAACACACACACATATACATTTACCCTGCAAGAACCTGGGGAAACTGTTCTTTACATCTTCCCTGTCGGTTCCCTCACTAATCAGTTAAGTAAAACATGCTACAAGTATCTGAAAGTATTCCAATCCTCTCTTCTCTCGGGGAAGGGGGGAAAAATAAGCAAAATGATTTTGCTTGTCCCAAAGCTACTGTGAGACATAACTAAAAGTTAGAACATGCCTTGAAGGAATAGTAGGCCATTGGGGATATTATTTTACTAGGCACCATATTAAAATTCTGTATGGAAACATTTAACTTTTTCTATTCACACCTTCAGGTATGATGAGGGCCAGCGGAAGGCTGTGGGAACTTACTGAATGCTTTACTTTTTACTTCCTCTGCTTAAACTAAGAATTTTATCTTCAAAATAGTGTCCTGAACAAAGCCTAGTCGTCGCAGCTGCAACAGAGGTTAGCATCAACTCCCACGTCTACATCCAGGTTACATTTATCTCTGCTGCCAACACCAGCCTCCCTGGGGCTCCTGGAGTCAATCCCCAGGCTACTGGCCAAATCATAAGCTGGAGCTTCCAAAGGGCACCTGCTGCCACGTTAGATAACCAGCCTTTACGAGGAAGGGCCCACAAGTGGTCCAGCCTTCTTTATAAAGAAGGCTCCTACTTCACAGAGCCAGGCCGTGATGTCAAACTCATACCAGAGCCAACCCCATGAGAGTGAACGGCTCGGCAGACAGATATTGTATTTCATAACTAATGATACAGGTTGAACAATGGTTCCTCCTGGAAGAAGTCCAAGCGTATAGAAATATGTATTATTTTTTCTTTTGGTCACAACTATAATAGGTAAAATAGGAAACTGGGAGCGTTTCAGGGCCAAGGAATCTAAAGAGAGTCTGTCTGAGTCAAACGCGGCACATACCACATGCCTGTAACTGCTTTCCTGCTTCAGGTGTGTGACTGAACAACCTCCACGCTGATGGAGAAAGAGCTCAAGGTGAGAGAGCAAGCAGTGTGCTGCCAGCTTCCATACCTCAGCAGGGTGACAGACGAAAGACCTCCACATTCCCAGGAGGCTCATGAGAGAGTTGTTCTGATTCTTTTCTACGTGCTCAGAAAATAGCAATGAAAGTGTCAGACTAGGCTCCTACCTACACCAAACACATACACACTAAATCCCAGAGAGCTAACATAAGTACCAGTTACTAGGTGTGTATGAGTGTGTGTGTGAGAAAGAGAGACCTTGACCCCATTTGTTTATCAATAGAAACTGATGGAGGACTACTCTCACCAAGAACTGTGCTGGGCACTGGAGATACAGCAATGAACAACACAGACATGACCTGCCCTCCTGGAGGCTGGGTGTACAAGGAAAATCAATCAAAAAGAGAGAAGACACAAGCTGACCTGACACTCCTTTAGATTTACAAGGCAACTCGTCTCTTAAGAGATGTGAGATAATATATTTAAAGTACTGACAATGGTTTCCGTCCACCCACAACTACCCCGGTATTTCCCTGGGCCCTTCCTTCACATTCAAGCTGAGTCAGGATGCCTCATTGCTTGGGGGAAGGACATGAAAGTAGAAAGCAGAGAAACAAGAATGTATCTCCTTGCTTCTGAGTTTCAAAGGCCCTTAGGATCCAAAGGCATAGATGGTAGATTCAGTAGAAAATGTGATTTAAGAACAAGGCTTCCGCTAGGAAGCCGAGGCAGCACAGGCTCAGAAGTGCTTCTCATGCTGGAATCCATCCTACATTCTGCTCAGCCTCACCTACCAGCTCTGCTAGGCCGGATGGATTACTGTGTGATGTGGCCCCTTCTCCAAGAAACCTAGGCCTTGGTCACCGTGACCGTCTGGGGGCAAGAGTGCTGCACATGGCCATTTACCATCAAAATTGGGCAAGAGGGGACCTTGCTCCCCCATGTGGAGCAGCCCTCCCTCCTCCTGCGGACCAGAGTCAAGTGGCCCTGTCTGTGACCCAGGCATGAGAAACAAAGGGGCATCCAGAGATCTTAGGTCAACGGCACCCTTTTTTGTTTGTTTGTTTTTTTGCGGTATGCAGGCCTCTCACTGTTGTGGCCTCTCCCGTTGCGGAGCACAGGCTCCGGACATGCAGGCTCAGCGGCCATGGCTCACGGGCCCAGCCGCTCCGCGGCATGTGGGATCTTCCCGGACCGGGGCACGAACCCGTGTCCCCCGCATCGGCAGGTGGACTCCCAACCACTGCGCCACCAGGGAAGCCCAACGGCACCTTTTTGTGTCACCTGAAGGAAGCTTTGGGAAACAGAACTTCTGAACCCACGGAGCCCAGAGCAGCAGGGCTGGAGACCATGAAGTCACCAGTGGTCCAGGAAACGACAAGAAGCAGAGCTGCCCAGTCCTGCCCTGTGGTCCTGGACCCATGTATTCTACCTACAGCCACACAGCACCTCATAAAGGCCTTTGACCTGAGGGCTAACTGGAGCCAGGAGGGGTGCCCACCCTCTGCTTGGTCCAGTGGGGTGGTAAGGTGTGGGACGTGACTGGCAGACCCAAGCCTGTGTTGCCATCACTGGGGATGACATATGACGTAGACTCCTGTGCGGGTCAGCGCTCCGAGATCCTGAGAGGTGCAGCTGAGGTCTGGGAGTACTGGCAACCACACCCAGGTACACGCTTCTCCTCTGGGGACAAGAGTTCAATGAAAGTAAGTTGCTTGCCGCTCTGCCCCTCAGCCTGGTGTTCGGGCCACCCCTGAGTGGGCTGGAGTGCAGGCCCCATCTCCCTCACACTGAGCTGACCGATGGAGAACCAGGCTGGGAATTCCTCCTTCCCCATCACCTGGCCCCATGGGGATGAGCCTGGGGACAGGCCTTGGGAAGCAGTGGTGGATGACACAGGGTCAGGACAAGCTGCTTGTCTGACCTGGAATGCTCCACGTCCATCCTTGAATGCATTGCTGCTGGACTAAACTGTCAACTGAAAGACAAACACAATGCAAGAGCTGTGAGATGTGTAGGAGCCTTGAGATCCGGCCTGCTGAGCAAGCAGAACAAAGAAATGCTACGCTTCCTTGAAGGCCAGGCGGCTCCAAGCAGTCTGCAATCTGCCTTCACCCTCTAATCTCAAATCTTCCCGCTTCCCCTTTTCCCTTCGCACAAAAGAAGCCCAAATTCTACCCCGAATCAAGATGGTTCTCTAGGAACCATCTTCTTGGGTTGCTGGCTTCTGAATAAAGTCACTCTTTCTTCCCCATCAAAAAATAAATAAAATAATTTTTTAAAATTAAAAAAAAAAAAAAGGCTTCCCAGGGTAGGCCGGGCATTCATGATGGGTGTGCCTATATTGGCGAAATCCCTAAGGCAGTGGTGGCTGTGCTCCTTCCTCCTTGGGCTGAGTTGGGGTGGGAGGATGGGAGGTGGGGAACCTCCTCAGAACCTCCTTCCTCCAGGTAGCTTGGGGGATCCAAGAGCAGAAGGGACCAATACTTTATTTCCTGGGAAGACCCCAGGGGGATATTAAGACCTCAAGAAAGAAACGGCTATGCGGTGGATGGAGATAGATGAGCTTGTGTGTCAGGCTCTGTTCTAGGTGCTTGACATTTACGACTCATACAATCCTCAGAACAACACTTTGAGGAAGGTACTACCACTGATTCTTATTATTAGTGGTAGTTACGTTCTAGAAAGTCTCCACAAGCCCTGAATTCGTGAATAGTAAACTATTGCTCTGAGGGAAATACAGTGTTAAGTTCCATATGAGCCTCTAGTCTCGTTTTCATCAACTGATCAACATATAACCTTGTTTTACGTGTGTTTCTGCTTAAAGATATCTTATTTAATATACAGTTGTTTCATTAACATGGAACCCATGGCTAACAGCACTACAACCCACACCTGAACAAAACTTATTAAACATATTTTCTCCATAAGACATATCACAACGTTCTTGCACTTAGGAATCCGAGACAGTGCTTTCAGCACCACAGTTAGGGCCGCTGTAAATAGTGAAATCACCAAAAAAAAATGCAAAGAAAAAACTTGGCACTAAATATTCCAGTAAAGGGACATCTGTTTACAGTGTGAGAATCAAAACAAGAAGTCAGAGCGTCACCTTGATCAACCACAGCCGGGAACAAGCACATGGGGTGACTCAAAATTTTTCTCCTGCATTCTGCAGATGCCTGCAATGATCTCAAACAAGCTGCAAGTATTGATTTTGACAGCAAAAATAAACTTTAGTGAGCAGATGACTTCACAAATACAGAATCCATGAATAAGGAGGATCAACTGTATTTTTATCTCTATCTTAGAGACAAGGAAATCAGAGCACGGGGAGTTTGCAGGTCACAGAGCTCCCATCATACGGACAGGCGTGGGACAAGCAGAATGGCATTGGTGGGGGAGGGAGCTGAGAATCCCCGGGTTCTGAAGGGGTCCTGCAGACAAGGATGAGAGCGAATGCAACTGTGACCACTTGAGCCTGACCACTGAGACACCGGGGGACCAGGGACAGCCCAGTAAATTCCAGTGTGAACACATGAGGCTAAAACCCAGATCCTCCCTGCCCTGAAACCTTTCTACTCTAAGCTCTCAGAATTTAGAGGCAACCCTTGGGGAAAGGGGTGGGAGAATATTCCAAAGGGACTGACACTAAGTTTTCTCCATCCTGTGCCAATGGGGCTTAACACAGATGCAATTAAATTAAGTCTGGGGTTTGGGATTCACATCCATTTCAGACAGGAAGATTCACCCAACATTTTCCATTACCGAGCATCGGTTATGCTGTAGGCTAAAAAATTTGCAGCAAAGCAATGCCAGAATCATATACTTCTTAATCAAACACATGCACGCAGAGAACTGGGGGAGTGTTTGCCACAGAGGGTAAGAGCACTGAGCATTTTGTGCTCCTGTGAAAGCTGCTGACATGTCTAATGCAATAATGGTTCCCATAAAAGCATTCACCTTACCTCAACATTTTCTAAAGGCAAGTTTCTTGATTTGAGTCTATGAATGACTACTGCTACCCTAATTCAGAGAAGGTTCTTGAAACTTCTCATGTTCTGACGTGACATGTAAAATCTGACTCCTGTTCTTGCTTAAAGATTAGAAATAGTCAAGTCATTAATTGGCCCGATTCTGGAGCCATTTGTGGCTTCTTTAAGTCTGAGTTTTCTTTAAGTCTGCAGAACTAATATTTTAGTTCTGAGTTTTACTGTAAGCTAGTTTTACTGTAAGGTAAATTGTTGAGCACTTTACAAAATGCTTTAACTCCTACTAATGGTGACCAAACAACATGGAGCACCTACGCTAGAGTGAAAAAGCTCAGGTCTAAGTCATGAGCTGAATCAGGCAGCCCTTGTGGACATGGCAGGTCCTCTCGGTACCCCCATCCCAGTCCTTTCTCCAGCAGCCGCTGCGGTGACCAGTTCTAAGCTAGCCTTGGTCCTCTTTGCTCAGGTACCTTGCCTGAGGGAACCCACACTCAGGTGGGGCAGCACCCACACAAGGGAGGTTAAAACCCACGGGAGCACCCTCGGCCGGAGCCAACACATTCATCTCCCTGACTTGATCCTCCCAGCTGGAGAGTTCTGAGATGCACTTCATAAGGCTCCTTGGAGGGTCCTGGTGAGACAGAGGCAGCCACTGAGAGCAAAGGCCAACTCTGTAATGCTTCCTGTATTGGCCTGTTCCATTCCCCCCGTTCTCTCACTCTCAGTCTCTCGAATCCTTTCCCCAATAAGCTATGTGCATACAGACCTTCTCTGGGGCTCAGCTTTGAGGTGAATCCAAACAAAAGCATGACCCAGGCCTTTGGTTGGCTGGCTGGCTGGCTGGTTGGCTTCTGCCCCTAGTCTAGTCTACCGCTACTCAGCTCTGTGACCTTGGGTTAGTCACTTACCTCTTGGCAACACAGCTTCCTCATAGGTAAAATGAGGATGTTAAAATAGAATATTGGTCTCATCAATATTTCTTCAGCATATTCCCAGAACTATTCTAAGCCCTGGTGATACAGCAACAAACAGGAAAGATAATATTCCTGTCTTCAGAGAGCTTATATGTTGGCTATGGAGGCAGACAATAAACAACAAACAAATGAACAAATAATATATTATCAGGTAATCAGGAACATATCACTGAGGAGGGGCTATGCGACCAGATTGTAACAAAGAGTGAAAGCAAACCTAGCTGGCCAATTGGTATCTGGGGAAAGATTTCTGGCAGAAAAGGCAGTCAGGGAAAAATGCCCTCAGGGGCTCCCTTCTCTAACCTGCCTTTGAGATTCTTTGAGAGGTAGGTGCTGAAATGGGAAAAGAAATGGCAGTTTGGAGACGTTAACCGTTTTGCCCTAAGTTATTCACGTCACCCTCAAAGCTAAAGTTCCTGTATCCTGGCTTCTGCTCTGCCCACATCCTTTCCAAGCTGCCTGAGTGAGGCGATATGAAAGTTCACCAGGGGCAGAAACTTCAAAGGGAACCCAGCTGATGAAAGAAATCCACTCATGCAGCAATGAGTCCTAAAGGAGAAAAAACTGACTCTAACATGAAACGTGGCTTCTTTCCACCTGTATAGGTTTGGTCAAAGGGGCCCATATCTGAAATTTATTTTTAGGACTCGTTTTGTTAGTTCTTAATTATTTCTAATCTGAGCATTTGTTTCACTAGCATTTTAATGCATACTTTGAAGTATTAAAGAAACAGAAAAATCAAAAGAGGCTGAGCCTAAGAAGTTACCCATTCTTCCAAAGATGTACATGGGGCAAGTTTCTCACTGAGTCGTTATATACAAATAAAACTTTCACAGGTCCGGTGGGAATGGAGGAAATCTAATACATATAAACATTTGGTGCTGAATCCTTTTAAATGGTTCCTTGCTCTGGACCTGGGACCACTTGCCAGGATATTAATAACTAGCATTGTGTAGAGATTCACACCGCTGTGAAGAAACAAAAGTTCAGAAATACTACAGCGACTCAGCAGAGGAGGAGCCAGGATGTGACCTGGGATGGCCTTTACCAGCATGTCTGGCCCCAGCCTCCTCTGGTGGGATGGAGCCCGCTGCTAAGGAGAGTAAGGCCTTGGGTTAACCTAGCAACACAGGCTTGGTTAGAAGCATTCTGACACAAAGGGAGGAATCTCCTTCTGGTGAGTGTGGGTTCCACAGCCTCAGAGGCACCCAAAGGTGAAGGCATGGGGTGAAGGGATGAGGGCGGATCCACTAAACACAGCATATCTACCACATTCGCCAGGGATGGAGGGCAGACAGAGTTACCCTTAAACATAAGAGACAGAAGAAGCTGGAGGACTAAAATGTCCTTCTGGAAGCCAGTAGGTAGGGTCTTTTCTTAAAAAAAAAAAAAAAAAAAAAAATTTGGATGTTTGCTAGAGGCCTTTAATTTGGAACTTAGTTCTTTTGCATGTTTGTCAATTGTAGATGTGTTAAAATGGGAAAAAATACCATGATATTAAAAAATCCCTGAGATTTATATATGTTCATATTTAGGCTTCTGAAAGGAAGATAAATCATTTTAGGAAAGGATGTTCATGTTCTGAAACTTGCTTGTAAAACCCTGATCTCATTTTACATTTATATTAAAACATTTTAACAATGGTGGCTGGCTGATTACTTGATTAATTATACTCCTATAGCCCCATAGGCAGCTCTTGTGGGGTTTTTTTTTAAAAAAAAAAAAAAAAAAAAAATCAGAAATATGCCAGAAAATATTTTGGCAGTGAACCCTTTGACACTTACTCACAAAGCATTTGGAATTGTTGGGCCTGGACTACAGCTCTGAAATAAATAAAAAAGAATTTCAATTTACTCAAATGATTGGATTCCTCAGGTAAATGATATCTTGCTGATGATGAAAATCAAAATGGGCCCTAAAACTGAACATGACTTTATTATAAAATGCTTGTTTCAAGCAGAATGTTATAGCCATCTCTTTGCCAAGTTCATGTAAATTCGGGAGGTCTGGCAATGTATGCAAAGACTAATTGCACTGTTCATTATTTTTCTCTCCATTTTTTAATGTGGTCTACCATTCAGAGCAAGGACACCACAGTGGGGTCACACATCCATGTTTAACTCAACAGAATTCAACTATTCACACTTTGAAAAGAGGGAGAGAGAGAGAGCAAGAAAGATAAAAAGAACATTTTAAATAATATGGGTTGTCCTATCTGCTATTCTGTTAATTGAGTCCACGTCCAGAAGTAAACACTAAAGAGGAGATGAATCTGCAGATATATTTACCTGTATCCATCACTATGCAGATCTATATACATAAAACAAGGTATACTGTATTTTATAAATGATCTGAGAGGTGTTTACAAATAATGTGGACTCTCTGTGATTATCACTTAAGCAGGAACTTTAGAATCTAAACTTTAAATAAGGTGAGACTTACTGTTTTATAGGAGGAAGATATTTTAAGTTGTTTTTTTCTAGTAGAGGAAAGAACTTGCTTTGAGCCATCCGCACACCCTCGGGGGTCCCCCTATAGCCAGAGACAGTTGACTGAGGTCCAGAGTTCATGTTGGTCAAGAGACAAAGCAAGGTAACTAAATGAGCATATTCATCTGATTGCTGCGATTTGTAAAACTGCCCCGAAATACAAGCAGGGTTATAAAACCTAGAGTCTCTTTTTAAATAGCTAACACTTCTGGGTGTCTGCTAATGGCAAGGCAATGAGTTGGAAGCCATGGGAGTTTGCAGGTGAATCTGCATGTTTTTACAAATCTCGTAGTTTACAAATCTTGTAGAAGAGATGGATACATCCACAGTGAGTTATAATTCAGGAGAGAATGTGAATATAACAAATGTGATCAGGTAAAACTGTGAATATGAGTATAACTTTAAAATGCAATTACCTCTTCATTATTCACTAAGAGATTGGGATTTGGGAGCTCTGGCTGTCACTTTCTTACAATAGTCTTGGTCTTTAATTGTTCTCATGAGGCTAATACTCAATTATGTTTGTATTCTCTGTGGTAGCTACTAGTTTGGGCCTATTCAGTATTAATAATTCCTCCTGGCTAACAGAACCCCAATTTGATTCAGGGATATGCTCCCCAACCCCCAAAATACCCTCTCTTTTTTCCAACCTCCCAGGCCCCTGGGTGCTCACGTGACCTAATTCTGCCCCATGAGAAACAAGCAGACGTCTGTGGGGTTCTAGGAAAGCTTTTGTTTTCTTCATTAAAAGACATATGTTGAAGCCCTAACCCCCATAGTGACCACATTTGGAGACAGGGCCTTTAAGAAGATAATTAAGGTAAAATGAGGTCATAAGAGTGGGGCCTTAATCCATAGGACTGGGGTCCTGATAAGAGAAAGAAGAGGTACCAGGAGTGCACGCACAGAGGAAAGGCCGTGTGAGACCACAGTGAGCAGATGGCCAGGAGCGAGCCAAGAAAAGAGATCTCACCAGAAACCAACCCTCCTGGAACCTTGATCTTGGCCTTCCAGCCTCTAGAACCGTGAGAACATAATTTCTGTACTTTAAGCCCCCCAGTCTGTGGTGTTCAGTTATGGCAGCCCAAGCAGACCACATAGGCCACAAGGGAAGTAAAATTCAGGATATGTGTATGGTGAACTGTAACCTCCACTGTCTCTTCCTGCTGGAATTATCCATTTCAGTGATACCTGATGAACTTTTGTGCTTTGATTATGCTGTGGGTGGAGCCTCTGACCAAATTAGAAATTGAGTTTGCCTGCAATTTGGAAGAGAATTGTGGGGCCTTCTCTCTAGGAAGTGGGTAGAAGAAAGTTTCTAAGCAGCTTTGATTTCCAAAGCGAGAAGAGGGGGAAGGGAATTTCAGTGTGAGTAAAGCCCCAGAAGCTGGAAAGGAAAGGGCAGTCCCCTTGGTTTGTTCCATTAATATTCACTTTGAGCACCTACAATATGCCAAGCAGTGGTGGCGGTACAGGGATACAGTGAGTAAAACAGTCCTGGATTCTGCCCCTGGGAACATGCTGGGAAACTGCTCAGAGCACAGAGGATGTGGCGGGAGTAATGGGAAACAAAGCTTGAAGGGTAGGGTGGGAACAGATTGTGGGGAGTTTGAACCCTGTCCAGGAATTTGATCTTGATTCAGTAGACAAATGGGGAGTGACGAAATAAAATTCATATTTTATGGCAAGACGAGAAAAATTTAAACATAAAATGTTCTCTCTGCCCATTTGGGCCTCCATCCTCCCCCTTAGTGTGCATAGTGCATCTGTATTATACATTAACCAGACCACTGTATGAGACACAGGAATACTTGCTCAATAAGGAGCAATTTTCTCCTGGCACCAGCAAGGTAACCCCTTAGGAAATAACATTCCTTTCTTAATCCTGTAAGTGGTCACGATGACCCACTACTCACCTTGTATGTGCAGATCTGGACTATGTAAACTGTCAATATGTCATTTGATGTATAATCCTTTGTCTCAAATCTAACTGTGTTTTGACCTCTAATGGCAGGAACAGTTTTAGAGCTCCTCTGAGAGACTGTCTCCTGGTTTGTAATCTTCGGGTTGGCTTGACTAAAATTCTCTATTTCTTTCTTAGACTGACTGTCGATTAATTCATAATTTGTCAACAGGAGCCACTGCAGGTCATTGAACAGGAAAGTGCCCTGGTCATAGCTGTCTTTTAGGAATATGAAGCTGGAAGCTACGTGTTGTTTCAGTTGGAATAGGAAGAAATTAGAGACTGGAAAATCAGTTAAAGGATAAGTACAAAAGATACGGTGAAAGCCTAAACCCAGGTCACATTTGCTGAGACCACTATACGCTAATATCAGTAGAAAACTTCAAGACATTTTATCGAACTCAATAGAAATACTACCATGCATTAACCTTGGAAAAGTTCCCAAAATCCAGGGCTCAGTCTTCTAACACAGAGGCAGCAAAGCAGAGATTGTTTGGCCAAGACTAACACTGATGTAAGCCGGGAAGGAGTGGCCATATTGCCCAAAGTACTTAGAGCAATAAGACTGTCAATGTGTCAGGTTCAAAAGCCAAGAAGTCTCCCATGATGTTGTTGTAATTAATTTGCAGATTATGATAAAGCGGCAGGAACTGTGGGATTTCAGTTAGGAAGATGCAGTTTGAATCTCTATTCTGGGACCTTCTAGCTATAGACAGGGGGCTCGGGGGCCCCACAGATGGGCTGGACTCTTGCTCTCTGTCTGCCCTGGAGCACAGAGGAAATACCCTCTGCTGGGCAGCCCCATCCTTCCAGGGCTCACCAACCAAATATTTGCTCTAACAACAAATTACTGAGCCAACGGCTTCCGTGCAGGTGCCGCTCTGGGCTGCGGAGACACAAACTGGACAAAACTCAAGATTTTGCTTCTCATGGGACCTACCTGGCCGTGGGAGGAGACAGAATACGTCAAAACATAAAATATATTGGCCGGGCGATGAAGACAATCAAATAGAGTCCCGACGAGTAGACACAGAAATGCTCCCAGGCCAGGATCATGCTGTCATCTTGTGCATGACACCCCAGTCCTAGAAAAGTCCTAACTGGAGCTCTATAAATTCATGCTGAACATCAGTAGCATTGCTCTAAATCAAGGACCCAACAGCAACCAAAGGAAGCCGGCAATGGCCCCAAGAAATGGAGAGAGCCCCCCGTGTCCTCCTGGCATGGCCTTTTCCAAACCAGGAGGTTGAGGAAATGCCAACTCTTTATACAACTAAGAAACCTCTAGGACTTGGGGCTTTTTATTTGCTTGGTTTGTTTTTAAATGTGATTCTTGGGATACTTCCCACAGAATCATCTGGGGCAGTCATTAAAAATGCAAATTTCTAGGCCTCACCTCAAACCTACTGAATCAAAATAACTGGAGGAGGGGCCCAAGAAGTTGCATTTTTAACAAGCTCCTAAGTAATGCTGATGCTACATATTACTGATTCAAAAATAAAACAAAACAAAAAATAAAGTCAAGTCTACAAGGCCTCTTTTCATTTTAGTTGTAAAGGTCTCCACAAATGGCTCTTCAGAAAGCTCTTGTATAAACTTCCTTTGCAAAAACTCCACAGCCTGGTCACAAGAGAAATGCACTGGAGGACAGAGCCCGCGTGATGGGAGCAGTCCATCAATGGATCCATTCATTGAAAAAGTCTGAGTGCTGAGACACTGGATGGCTTCAGTGGAAGGGCCTCCCTATCTGGGGAGCTGAAGGATAGACTTTCTGGACTATTCCCTACCTGTGAAGAGGGCATGGTAGTGGAGGCCCCTCTCCTTATCTTGATGGGTGCAGACATCAAATAAGTAGGCTTTGATAGGCCCATCAATGAAGTCAGCAGCAAAATCAAAGAGAACCACACCTATCATGGTGACGCTGATGGCCCAAATCAGCTTCCTCCTTGGGTCAGCAATCAAAGCTAAAAGAGAAACAAACATTGGTCTCCTAAATCCTGGTTTAGAATGATCCGCGTTTCTATTTCCACCCAAACTTCCTGTCATCAAATTATTTCCCTTTACTTTCATTTTGCTTTGCTTTTCCAAATAAGAAATAGCTCCATTATTTTTTCAAGTTTTAAAAATGATGCAGTGAATGTCCAGAAAAGGCAGCTCTCTAGAGACAGAAAGTGGACTGAGCAGCTGCCTAGGACTGTCAGGGAGAAGGAAATGGGGAGTGACTGCTAACGGTTACCAGGTTTCTTTCTGGTCGGGGGGGACGAAAGTGTTGTGTAATTAGATAGTGATGGTGGTTATACAACCTTGAGAACATATGAAAGAGCACTGAGTTGTACACTTTTAGATGGTGATTTTTATGGTATGTGAATCATCTCTTTAAATAAAGCTGTTTAAAAAATTATACATGCTCATTGTAAACCATTCCAACCATATAGAAAAGCTGGGGAGATGCTTCTAGATCCCAGCCCCTAGATCTGGTCATCCTTCAGACACCCCTTTATGCACTACTGTAGAGAGGTGTGCACCTGTGCCCTTATGCAGTGCGTCTCAAACTTCAGCGTGCTTAACCACCACTTGGACGACTTGTTTAAACAGATTGTTGGGCTCCACCTTCTGTGAGTCTCCTGTGATTCATCAGTAGGTGGGAGGTGGGGCCTCCAACAGCCCCCCACTGAGGCTGATGCTGCAGGCTGCCCCCAGGGACCGGTTCTGTGGATGACAATTTTTCCACGACGGGGAGTGCGGGGTGGAGACAGTTCAGGCGGTAATGCCAGCGATGGGGAGGGATGGTTTGGGGGGTCATGTGAGCCACAGGGAGTGGCAGATGAAGCCTCGCTCGCTGGCCCCCCTGCTCACCTCCTGCTGTGCAGCCCGGTTCCCGACAGGCCATGGACCAGTACCGGTTCGTGGCCCGGGGGTTGGGGATGGGATCGTGTTCTACATGAGGATTTCAGGTGATGAAGAGCAACTTCACAGTGTTAACAGCTAAATAATATTCATCCTATGGAATACACTGACTCACTCACAACTATTTCCCTTGCTTTCAGTTTATTTTTTAAACCTAATATGTAATATATGCACCTGTTTTTTTAACATCTTTATTGGAGTATAACTGCTTAACAGTGTTGTGTTAGTTTCTGCTGTATAACAAAATGAATCAGCTATATGCATATGTATAACCCCATATCCCCTCCCTCTTATGTCTCCCTCCCACTCTCCCTATCCCACCCCTCTAGGTGGTCGCAAAGCACCAAGCTGATCTCCCTGTATGTACCTGTTTTTAAAAATACAGTAAAAAAATAAGTGAAAAATAAGCCTACCCTCCCCCTCTCACCCCAGCCCTTTAGTACTCCTTCCCTATTGGCAACAACTCTTTTCAGGTTTTTTTGTAATTTCTTCCAGAAATACCCTACATTTATAGATTTATGCCCTCTTTTAAATATATACAGATGATAACTGATTATCCTGTCTCATTATCATCCATTCTGCTAGCCTGAGAGTTAATGCTCAAAAAATGTGTGCTGGGCTTCCCTGGTGGCGCAGTGGTTGAGAGTCCGCCTGCCGATGCAGGGGACACAGGTTCGTGCTCCGGTCTGGGAAGATCCCATGTGCCGCGGAGAGGCTGGGCCCGTGAGCCATGGCCCCTGAGCCTGCGCGTCCGGAGCCTGTTCTCCGCAACGGGAGAGGCCACAACAGTGAGAGGCCCGCGTACCGCAAAAAAAAAAAAAAGTGTGCTATTTTTAAGTTTAACGATTCTTTTCTCAATGCAATATGTACTACCACCAATTACTGACTAATTGGTGGTGGCTGATTAATGGCTAGAAAAAGTGCTCACCATCAGGTTTATGTCCACAATTTACAGTGCAAAAATGTCCCCTTGAGCTACCAGGCTGATGCCCTGTACCTATTAAAAGACTCCACAGAAAGCTATGAACATAATTAACTCTCATCTGGACACAAAGTTACATTTATGGTAAAAATTTATGGAGCCATTTGGCAGCTGGTTAATTTGAGAAAGTACTAAATAAGGTATAATGGGCACAAAAAAAAACCCCATAATTGATAAACATGTAAAAATATGTAATTTAATAAAATAGGTAAAAATATAATCCTATTTTCAAATTCTCACAATGGAAAAATAATGTATCCTGATGTTTCTAAAAGTAAAGGTGCCTAAGCACAGAATTTGGATCACTCAAAGGTGGAAACTCAATGTAATTTAGGAGAGAGAATCAGTTTTAACCAATTTCTGACTGTGGCGTAAAGAAATCTCCATTCTCCTTTCAGCGAGCTGCATAACAGGACCCTTCTCCCAGCCTGCCCACCTTGTGCTGCCCACTGACCTGATACGATAGCGTCCCCGTTAAGGTACATAGCCATGCCCAGGAGCATCACGACGCCCAGCGTGAGGATGTAGGGTCTCCGCCGTCCCCACGGCCCGGCAGAGTGGTCGCTGGCCAGTCCCACCATGGGCTGCGGACAGGGCTCAGGAGCCACACCATGCTGTAGAGACTCCTGGGCAGGCCCACGCTGAGCAGGACTGGGGTCACGTAGGCCGCCTCCACCGCATAGCAAAACTCCCGGCCGAACATGGCCATGCTGTGCATGACCAGGCTCCCTGTGGGTCTTTTGGGCGGCTCCACAGAGCCAAAGGGGCCCTCCTCAGCGAGGAATTTGTAGGTGTGGATGCCAGGCTGCCCACTGCTGTCGCCCATGGCCACTGGGTGAGGAACCTGCCTGCGAGCCCACCACCTCTTGCGTGGCCCTGGGGTTTGCGCTCCCAGCTGGATTTGAGGTGCAGCCCAGCTGAGCGGCCAACAGAGACGGTCAGGCTGGGGGAGGGGCTCAAATTCTTTCATGCCTCTAAGATCACAAGTTATGATGAGAAGGGGGGTGGGGCCTGGAAAGCATGATGGAGATTAGCTGCTGTGAGCCCTCTGGTTCCTTAGAATGTTTTTCTAAAAGAGTCTTCCTTTGTACTGTTCTCTCTGCCTCTCTCTCTCTCTCTCTCTCTCTCTCTCTCTCTCTCTCACACACACACACACAAAATCTATGACACACAATCACACATAGCTTTGAGACAATAAAGCCCTATAATCCAGATGTTAAGTATGAATGAGTCGATATCTTTTTTCTAAACTTTTTCTAGGTATAAATATTCTGTCCTCTCCTGAACACAAGTTTTCTACACACACACATATAGTCAATCAACTAGATTTAAAACAGTGGGAGGTTGCCCCTTCCCCTAAATCACTAGCTCTCTCACAGCACTGTGATAGTTTCCTTCATTGCACTTAACACACTTCAGATAGTTCGTGTTTATTCTCCTTCTCCTATGTTGGTCTTTGATCCCCTTATGAGCAGTGATCTGGTCTGTTTTGCTCATTATGGCATCTAGCATGATACCTGGCACCTAGTAGGTCCTCAATAAACATTTGCTAAAGGAATTATAGAATGAATAAAGTGTAAACACAACATTTTGTAATGCCAGTCAATTGCCTGTTTGCTCAGATCCGTTCTCTCCCCCTCATACTATGCTCTATACCATAAGGGACTACATTTCCCAGGTTCCCTTGCTCTCTGGCTTCTAGGTAGATTTGTCCAATCAGAGGCACTGGTGGGAAGACTGGGAGCAGGGGAAAGGAAGAAATCAGCATACTTCCTCCCCTCTCTTTCTCCATCCTGAGATGTCTCTGGCAGTGGCTGCATCTCCATTGTGGGTCCAGCTGCCAACCTTAGCTTCTGGGTCCCTATAACCCTACCTTTCCCATTGATCCTGCAGCTATGGGAGTGGTCTTGGCTTCCTGGGGTTGCTCGTATCTGAGTTGCCTCACTGTCCCCTGGGCTTCTCATCTCTTCTATCACCAATGTAATTCTCCATAATAAATTTCCTCTGTTTTAAAGACTTCGAGTGGGTCATATTTTCCTTGTTGGACCTTGATTCAAATGAAAATTTGAGTGGCAAGGGAAACATGATCTCATAGGAAAGGCCCTAAAAATGGTTTAACAGCAAGACTTGGAGTCAAAATATTAAAGCTTAAATTCTGGCTCTGCCTCCTTCTACCTGTATTTCCCTAGGCAAATCACTTAAAGTGGTATTTCCCAAACTGTGTGCCAAGGTGCCCCAGGGCACCACGGTGAACTCAAAGGGGTATCTCAGGAGATTTAAAAATTTAAAGAGAGTAAACTGAAAGAAACTCAACATCTTTCAGATACTACATGAAGTAAGAATGAAATAGTTCATTCTCACAACATAAGACTGTACTACAATCCTTTCAATGACTTTACATTTTTGTGAGGCTGGGTTTTCCACAGCCATGATATAAAGCAAGTATTGTGGGACTTCCCTGGTGGCACTGTGGTTAAGAATCCGCCTGCCAATGCAGGGGACACGGGTTCGATCCCTGGTCCGGGAAGATCCCGCATGCCGCGGAGCAACTAGGCCTGTGCACCACAACTACTGAGCCTGTGCTCTAGAGCCCGCAAGCCACAACTACTGAAGCCCACATGCCTAGAACCCATGCTCCATAACAAGAGAAACCGCCTCAATGAGAAGCCCGCGCACCGCAACGAAGAGTAGTCCCCACTCACCACAGCTAAAGAAAGCCCACACACAGCAATGAAGACCCAACGTAGCCAAAAGAAAAAAAAAAAGCAAGTACTGTATGAATATCAACGTGGAACAGAAAATGAGGGTAGTGACATCCAATCTGATTCCAAGGCACGAGAAGCTGCAGTGTCCAACAGGTGCCTATGACCCATTAGTGACTAAAAATGAAATAAGGAGGGAGATCAAGATGGTGGAGTAGGAGGATATGGAGCTTAACTCCCCGCACAAACACATCAGAAATACATCTACATGTGGAACAATGCTCACAGAAAAGCAAATGGAAACTGGCAGAAGATCTTCCATACAACCAAACCTGCAAGAAAGATCTCCACATAACCAGGTAGAATGAAAAAAAAAAAAAAAAAAAAAGGACAAAAAGGCACCAGAAAGGAGAGAGAAAGAATTCCTCAGACAAGGAAAAACTAAAAGAGTTAAGTAATACTAAACCTACCCTAAAAGAAATATTGGAAGGTCTTCTCTAAATAGAAAAGAAGCAAGTATCTATAGGAAAGACAAATATATCAAAGGATTGAAGATCATTTTAAAAAGCCAGTATATAGATTAAAAAGTTTTTTTTAATTCTGTAAAAGCAATTATAACTACAATGAACAGCAAAAGGATAAACACAAAGATGTAAAATAGGACATCAAAATCGTAAAATGCGGGGGAGCGGAGTAAAAAACTGTAGATCTTTTAGAATGTGTTTGCATTTGCATGACTATCAGTTTAAAGCAAGCAGATATAGTTATGGGTCAATATACTTGAACTCCAGGGTAACCACCGATCAAAAACATAAAATTGATGCACAAAACCAAAAAGAAAGGAACTCAAGCATACTACAAAAGAAAACCATCAAACCACAAAAGGAGAAATAAAAAGAAATGAAGAATTCCAAAATCAATCGGAAAACAAGGTTTAAAATGGCAATAAGTACATACCTATCAATAATTACTTTAAATGCCAATGAACTAAATGCTCTGATCAAAAGACAGAGTGGCAGACTAGATTAAAAAAAACAAAAGCCCACCATGTGCTGCCTGCAAGAGACTCACTTCAGGAAGAAAGACACAGACTGAAAATGAGGGCACAGAAAAAGATATTTCATGCAAATGGAAACGACAAGAAAGTGGGTAGCGACATTCCTATCAGACAAAATAGACTTTAAAACAAAGGCCATAAAGACAAAGGACATTATATTATGATACAGGGATCAATACAAGAAGAGGATATTATACTCATTAGCATATATACACCCAGTATAGGAGCATCTAAATATATAAAACAAATACCAACAGACATAAAGGGAGAAATTGACAGTAATACAATAATAGTAAGAGACTTTAACACCTCACTGACATCAAGAAACAGATCATCCAGACAGAAAATTAATAAGGCAACAGAGGTCTTAAATGACACAATAGACTAGTTGGGCTTAATATAGAAAAAAAAACCAGAATACACATTCTTTTCAAGCACACATGAAACATTCTCTAGGGTAGGTCACAAAACACGCCTCAGCAAATTTAAGAGAACAGAAATTATTTCAAGCATCTTTTCTGACCACAACAGTATGAAACTAGAGATCAACCACTGAAAGAAAAATGAGAAAAGCATGATTACATGGAGACTACACAATATGCTACTAAAAAGCCAATGAGTCAACAATGAAATCGAAGAAGAAATGAGAAAGTATCTCGAAACAAATGAAAATGACAACACAACCTCACAAAATCTATGGGATGCAGCAAAAGCAACTCTAAGAGGGAAGTTAACAGAGATACAGTCCTTTCTCAAGAAACAAGAAAAATCTCAAATAAGCAACCTAACCTACCACCTAAAAGAATTAGAAAAAGAAGAACAAACAAAACCTAAAGTCAGCAGAAGGAAGGAAACAATAAAGAACAGAGAGGAAATAAATAAAATAGAGATTTAGAAAACAATAGAAAAAAACCAATTAAACCTAGAGGTGGTTCTTTGAAAGGGTAAACAAAATCGACAAACCAAGAAAAGAGAGAGGACCCAAATAAAATAAGAAATGAAAGAAGAGAAATTATAACTGATACTACAGAAATACAAAAAATCATAAGAGAATACTATGAACAGTTACATGCCAACAAATTGGACAACCTAGAAGAAATGGACAAGTTTCTAGAAACATACAGCCTACCAAAACTGAGCAAGAAGAAACAGATAATTTGAACATCACTAGAAGTAAAATAGAACCTATAATTAAAAAACAAACAAACAAACACAACTCCCTGCAAATAAAAATCTAGGACTGGACAGCTTCACTGGGAAATTCTACCAAACATACAAATAAGAACTTACACCTAACCTTCTCAAACTACTCCCCAAAATTAAAAAGGAAGGAACATTCCCAAAATCATTCCAGGTAGTCACCATCACCCTGATACCAAAACCAGACAAAGACACTACCAAAAAAGAAAATTACAGGACAATACCTTTGATAAATATAGATGCAAAAATCCTCAATGAATATTGGCAAACCGAATCCAACAATACATAAAAAGGATCATACACTACAATCAAGTTGGATTCATTCCAGGGCTGCAAAGATGGTTCAACAAACACAAATCAATGTGATATACCACATTAACAAAAATGACAAAAAACCACAGGATCATCTCAATAGACACAGAAAAAGCATTTGACAAAATTCAACATCCATTCATGATAAAAACTCTCACCAAAGTGGGTATAGAGGGAACATATCTCAACATAATAAAAGCACTTAAAACAAACCCACAGGGGCTTCCCTGGTGGCGCAGTGGTTGAGAGTCCGCCTGCCCATGCAGGGGACGCGGGTTCGTGCCCCGGTCCAGGAAGATCCCACATGCCGCGGAGCGGCTGGGCCCGTGAGCCGTGGCCGCTGAGCCTGCGCATCCGGAGCCTGTGCTCCACAATGGAAGAGGCCACAACAGTGAGAGGCCCGCGTACCGCAAAAAGAAAAAAAAAAAAAAAAAAAAAAAAAAAAAACCCACAGCCAACATAATAACAGTGAAAAGCTGAAATTTCTTTCTCGCTAAATTCAGGAACAAAACAAGGATGCGCACTCTCACCACTTCTATTCAACATAGTATTGGAAGTCCTAGCCACAACAATCAGACAAGAAAACAAAATAAAAGGTATTCAATTTGGAAGGGAAGAGGTAAAACTGTCACTATTTGGAGATGACATGATACTCTATACAGAGAACCTTAAAGACTCTACACAAAAACTATTAGAGCTAATTAATGAATTCAGCAAGGTAGCAGGATATAGATACAGAAATCTGTTGCATTCCTTTACAGTAACAATGAAATATCAGAAAGAGAAGTTAAAAAACAATCCTGTTTAAAATTGCATTTAAAAATACCTAGGAAGGGCTTCCCTGGTGGCACAGTGGTTAAGAATCCGCCTGCCAATGCAGAGAACACAGGCTCGAGCCCTGGTCCGGGAAGATCCCACAAGCCACGGAGCAACTAAGCCCGTGCGCCACAACTACTGAGCCTACGCTCTAGAGCCGAGCCACTACTACTGAGCCCACGTGCCACAACTACTGAAACCCGCACACCTAGAGGCCATGCTCCGCAACAAGAGAAGCCACTGCAATGAGAAGACTGCGCATCTCAAAGAAGAGTAGCCCCTGCTCGCTGCAACTAGAGAAAGCCCGTGTGCAGCAACAAAGACCCAATGCAGCCAAAAATAAATAAATTAATTAATTAAAAATAAATACCTAGGAATAAACTTAACCAAGGAGATGAAGACCTACATGCTGCATACTATAAAACACTGATAAAGGAAATTAAAGATGATTCAAAGAAATGGAAAGTCCATGCTCTTGGATTGGAAGAATTAACATTGTTAAAGTGGTCATACTAACCAAAGCAATCTACAGATTTAATGTGATCCCTATCAAAATAGCCTTAACATTTTTCACAGAACTAGAAAAAAAGAATTCTAAAATTTATATGGAACCACAAAAGACCCAAGATTGACAAAGCAATCCTGAGGAAAAAGAACAAAGCTGGAGGCATAACCCTTCCAGACTTCAGGCAATACCACAAAGCTACAGTTATTAAAACTTCACACTATTGGCACAAAAACAGACATGTAGATGGAATAGAGAGCCCAGAAATAAACCCACACACCTACAGTCAATTAATCTATGACAAAGGAGGCAAAAATACACAACAGAGAAAAGACAGTCTCTTCAATAAGTGGTGTTGGGAAAGGTGGACAGCTACATGTAAATCAGTGAAATTAGAACACTCCCTCACACCATATACAAAAATAAACTCAAAATGGTTTAAAGACGTAAATATAAGAGGTGACACCATAAAACTCCTAGAAGAGAACATAGGTAAAACATTCTCGGACATAAATCGTAGCAATATTTTCTTAGATCAGTCTCCCAAGGTAATAGAAACAAAAGCAAAAATAAACAAATGGGATCTAATCAAACTTATGAGCTTTTGCACAGCAAAGGAAACCATTAACAAAATGAAGACAACCTGTGTGCAGAATAGGAAAAAGTACTTGCAAATGATGCAACCAACAAGGGCTTAAGTTCCAAAATATACAAACAGCTCATAATATTCAATAGCACAAAACCAAACAACGCAATCAAAAATGAGCAGAAGACCTAATAGACATCTCTCCAAAGAAGACATACAGATAGCCAAAAGGCACATGAAAAGATGCTCAACATCGCTAATTATTACTGAAATGGAAATTAAAACCACAATGAGGTATCACTTCACACCAGTCAGAATGGCTATTATCAAAAAGTCTTCAAATAATACTGAAGACAGTGTGGAGAAAATGGAACCCTCCTACTGTTGGTGGCAACGTATACTGGTGCAGCCACTATGGAGGGTATGGAGGTTCCTTAAAAACCTAAAACTAGTGCTACCATGTGATCCAGCAATCCCACTTGAGTAAGTATCCAGAAAACACGAAAATTCTAATTCAAAAAGATACATGCACCCCAATGTTCATAGCAGCATTATTTACAATAGTCAAGACATGGAAACAACCCAAGTGCCCATCAGCAGACAATTAGCTTAAGGAGATGTGGTATACATATACAATGGAATACTACTCAGCCATAAGAGAATGAAATGTTGTCATTTGCAGCAATATGGATGGAACTAGAGATTATACTTAGCGAAGTAAGTCAGACAGAGAAAGACAATTTCATGGTATCACTTATACGTGGAATCTAAAAAATAATACAAATGAATCTATGTATAAATCAGAAACAGACTCACAGAAAATAGATTTATGATTACCAAAGGGGGAAGGGGTGGGGGAAGGATAAATTAGGAGTATGGGATTAACAAACTACTATATATAAAATCAACAACAAGGATTTACTGCATAGCACAGGGAACTATATTCAATATCTTGTAATAACCTATAATGGAAAATTGTCTGAAAAGTATATATACATAACTGAATCACTTTGCTGTCTACTAAACACAATATTGTAAATTAACTATACTTGAATTTTAAAAAAGAATGAAATAAAAAATGTCTTCAATGTATGTGTATTATATTTTTCAAACAGCTAATAAGTTGTCAGGACATAAATACTTCAGTTGTTGGGACCTGATTATTTATAAGTGGAAGGGTTAGGTATTTCTTCTGACCTAGGGGCACCATGAAAAAATTACTAAGACACTAAGGGAGATGTGAACTAAGACGGTTTAGGACCATCTGAGGCTTGTGTCCACATCTATAAAATGGAGAAACCTGCCCTACCTTCCCCTTGTGATCACTGAAGAGCAACTGAAATACTGTATGTCACAGATATAACATCTGTTCTCCACTCCCCCATCCTGATGGAACCTGGACTAGCTTCAGGAATCCAGCCCTCCCTCAAATACCCACGTGCTTCCAGGAAGTTGAGTCCAGGAGAGCTCCAGGAGCAGGCTGGCTTCATCTAAGGATAAGCCTACCCTCTCTGCCAAAGACTGGTGCAGGACTGGCTTGTGACTTATCTAGATCCAAGGAGACACAAGACAAGGTTTGCTGAGGGCTCCTGAGACGCTCTCTTCTTCTGGATGTTGCTGTGTGTGGAAATGAGATCCAGAACTTGCTACATGATGGGGAAAAAAATGAAGGTGAAAAGCTGGGTAGGGAAGTTGAATAGTAGTCCAGGGAAGAGGTAATAGGGGTCTGGATGAAAGCAGCAATGGGAGATGGGCAGAAGGATGGATATGGGAGCTCTGAAGGTGGAACTGACAGAGCTTCACTGTTGAGTTTCATTCCTTTAATAAATATTCACAAAGTTTCCAGTCATGGGCCAGGCATTACTCTAGGAACTGGGGACTTAGCAATGAAACCTAGCAATGAAACCAACAAAGTCCTTCATAAAGCTTCTGCTCTAGCCTGCACTGGTTAAGGAATGAGGGCTGGGGTCAATCAGCATGTCAGCAGTGATACACAGTGTGAAGGAAAATGAAATAGGGTGAGGGGATAGCGAGTGACAAGGCAGCTGCCATCCTGGACAGGGGTCAGGAAAGGACTCTCCGTAAGGGACATGTGAACAGTGGCCAAATGAGGTGAGGCGTAAGCCGTGGGGGCCTACTGGGGGCACAGGGAGACAGCACAGGAGTGGAAGCTGGAGACTGGTAAGAGGAGGAAAAGTCTAGTTAACACTTTCAAATGCACGATGGTGGAGTTTACTGATAAAGAGACACATTTGGATGATACTAACAGGCAGCTACACACAGGAGCGGGTCTTGATGGAGAGGTGGCAACTATCTGAAGGAAACCTCAGGACATTTTCTAAAATTCCAGTTCCAAGACGCTGGCTGAATGATTTCCTTACCAAATTAAAAGGATCAGACTTCTCTATCTAAGGACATTCATTCTGGTTAACAGTAGAGACTAAAATATTTCAAGGAGTAACAAAAGGCAATTTTAGTGCTATTTAAAGAACTTTCTTGAAAGTTTTTCACAAACTTAAAAGCATGAGTAAACTTCGGGGGGAAAAAGGCTTTATTTAATAAAAAGCATTATATTAATTCATTTAAAGTGTATTATAAATATATAAATATTTTAAATCAACAAATATAACCAATCAAAGTAAATTGGAAGGCAGAAAAACTGCCACAATTTAGTATAGGCAAACTAAAAATATTCCTAAATCAAAAGCCATGATGTTAACCGTTTTCAGAATTCAATCATCGCTCTATAATCAGCCTTGTTTCCTGATTAGAATAGTTGGACCACTGTGATATTGTTTTTTCATGTTTCCATGCATACAATTTTTTGCATTATTCTATACTTTAAATGCAATATTCAAATTTGTTTGAGTTGTGGGGCTTAGAACTTAGAGATTAGCTCTTGGTTTATTACTTTCAATAATTTTATCTGACTTAAGCTGACTGATCTCTTCCTGGCTGAAGCCAAACTCTTTGAGTATCTCCTCAGTGTGTTCTCCTACAAAAGGATCCCTTTTGGACGAAGGGACAGCTGGGGTGTTGGACAGCTGGGGTGCAGGGCGGGGACTCACACCCTGCTCACTATCAATAATAAATGAGCCCCGATCTTTGTGGTGACCACAATGGGTAACCTCTTCGAAAGTCAAAACAGGAGTCACGCAGGCATCTGTGCCGTCAAAGATCTGACACCACTCTGCCTTTGTCTTCTTTGCAAATATATCTGCAAATTTCTTCTTCATTTCTGGCCAATCAGTTATGCTCATCTGACTGGGAAGTTCATCAGACTTTAGCCCAAGTCCTGAGAGAAAAACACAATTTCTTAAATTAGTATGCTTTGGGTAGAGTAAATATAATCAGTGAAAACGAGTTTTGAACTCACTACAGTCGCCCAAAACAGGATGTTCTATAGGGTTTTTCTCAAATGAGTCAAAAGAAGAAACTCAAACTCACCTTGAAGTTGGAGCCAAAGGCTGGAGAAGGTAGTGGGGGTAACAGGACTCAAAACAGACTTTCCAAGTCTTTGCCAAGATTTTATTATTTACATTTCAACCAAAATAGTCTATTTTTAATAGTCTAGTTTCCAGAAACTGACTTCTTCCTTCTGAGTAGGTTTTTAAAAAGAAATTTCCTCATGATGTTACTATCTGTCATATTGAATTAAAATAACTCCACGTGCTTCCCTGGTGGCGCAGTGGTTAAGAATCCGCCTGCCAATGCAGAGGACACAGGTTCGATCCCTGGTCCAGGAAGATCCCACATGCCGCAACTACTGAAGCCTGCGCACCTAGAGCCCGTGCTCCGCAACAAGAGAAGCCCGGGCACGGCAACAAAGAGTAGCCCCTGCTCGCTGCAACTAGAGAAAAGCCCACCCGCAGCAACAAAGACCCAACGCGCAGCAACGAAGACTCAACTCAGACATAAATAAATAAATAAATAAGTTTATATTAAAAAAAAACCCATATTTCATATAGTGCTCCCAAACCCTACAAAAGCTAAAATCTAAACACTTTATACAAGACTACAGGCAGACCTCGTTTTATTGTCCTTCACTTCATTGCACTTCTCAGACACTGCATTTTTACAAATGGAAGGTTTGTGCCAACCCTGGGTGGAGCAAGTCTATGTGTGCCATTTTTCCCAACAGCATTTGCTCACTTCGTGTCTCTGTGTCACATTTTGGTAATTCTTGCAATATTTCAAACCCTCCACCAGCAAAAAGATTACAACTCATGGAAAGCTCAGATGACGGTTAGCATTTTTTAGCAGTAAAGTATTTTTTAATTAAGGTATGTACGTTGTTTTTTTAGACAATGCTACTGCATACTTAATAGACTACTGTATCATGTAAACATAGCTTTTATGTGTACTGGGAAACCAAAACATTCATGTGATTTGCTTTATTGAGATAGTCCCTCTATTCCAGTGGTCTGAAACCCAACCCACAAAGTCTGTGAGGGATGCCTGTACCCGTTTTCAAGGAAGAAGTATAAAGATAAATGATTAAATTCAAGATTGCAATTTTATAAATAATGTTCATTTCTCTTTATTTCCGTCAAATAAAAGAGCTCTAGGAGGGCAGTGATATTTGACTCATTACTCTCTTACAACCCTGCAGTGACCTAGGAACAAAGAACTTGTAAAGTAACCAAAGACACATGCAAATTGTTCCTATAGCAAACAGGACAGAAAATTATCAGCCAGCCAATCAACAGGGGGCACAGAGACTTTTTTGCTCTCTCAAGTATGAAGAACCTTGAAGGGCCCATCAACACAAGGGACAGAGAGGATGACAGCATCCGCCAGGGGATATCACAGGAAGGATGGCTTCTCTGCCCCATGACCTGATCTGTGCTTCCTTTATTGACTACAAGCACCTACCCCTGTAGATACAACCAAACTCCAGTGCTGATTAAATTATACCCAACGGGACACTTTGTTGGGGTTTGGTGTAATTGCCATTTTTATTCCCTCTTGTAGAAGAGGGTTTCTAAATTTAAATTACGCATTATATTTTGCATAAGTTTGGCCAAGTTAATCAAGTAATTCTCACTTTTATCATGCTTTCCTCATCTACCATGTTGAAAAACAATGACCAATTGTAAGCTGCTCTGAAGATGCAAAAGTGCCTATGGAGGTAAAAAGACATGAATACTGCAGGCTCTTCTTAGTGTTTTGAGGGATATGAGGAGAATTCACATAGTTCTGAACAGCTGTGAAAATACACCTGTGGGATATACAAGTACATTTTTCTCTGTAGCCACATGTCCCATTCAAAACCAGGAAGGATATGGAGCCATAGATTCAGGTTTATCACTAAAATCTATAAGGAAATGTTTCTAAGGGTGTCTTTCACTTTGCTTTCTCTTTCCTGATAGCCCCGAACTCTCGGATTAAAAAACACATAAAACGAGCAGTTGGCCAAAAGCGTTTAAGTAGACCACAGCTACTGCTGGAAACATATTTGCATGCTTTTTTAAACAGTTTTTTATAAACAAAAAATCAGAATGTGATCAGAATCATAAACTAAATAAAACTGGAGTCAATAGTTCTCCAACAAACACTATACTTGAGATTACACAGATCATACTTTGTATACTGGAAAATACTAGAAATCAAAAGACCCCAGGCTCTACCCCTAACTCTGACACGCCAGCTCTTCCATCATCCTATCACCCTTTCTCAGCCCACAATTTCCCAGCCAGCTCAGGACCCCTCATCAAGGCCCCAGAACGAACTACCAGTGGTTTAGGGCGGGCTGCTTCCTGTGCTGCTGACAGCCTATGCGTAACTCTGAGTCCATTTCTCCACAGAACACAATTATCATTGTGGCTAGTTTTTATAGTACAATCAATATTCAATTTCTGCTATTATAAGTCAAACAGACTTTCAGAGACTGACCTGGGGACTCAGACACCATTTAAAACTTGGGAAAATATGTTTTGATTTCCAAAAAACTACCTTACACGTACATGTATACACACACTCACACACACACACACACACAATTATACAAAATATTTATTGTTTTAAGTATACGTCATAAACTTTCTACTCTGTAACACAATATTAGGCACATATTAAGCAGTCAAAAATGTATGCTGCAAGTATGCAATGACATATGTACAAAGATTAATGTTTATTAATAAACAATAAACATTATGTGTTATAATGTAAACCTGGAAAAAACGTAAATTAACTTGAATAAGGAATTGGTTAAATAAATTTTAGTACAGGTATACCACGGAATATGATATGGCTGCTAGATAAAGAGGGTGAGCCTGAAGATCTTTGGTACTGACAAAAAAGGATGTCTTTGGGCTTCCCTGGTGGCGCAGTGGTTGAGAGTCCGCCTGCCGATGCAGGGGACACGGGTTCGTGCCCCAGTCCGGGAGGATCCCACATGCCGCGGAGCAGCTGGGCCTGTGAGCCGTGGCCGCTGAGCCTGCACAACCGGAGCCTGTGCTCCGCAGCGGGAGAGGCCACAACAGTGAGAGGCCCGCGAACCACAAAAAAAAAAAAAAAAAAA
>NW_006793865.1:1196546-1197065 GCF_000442215.2 Lipotes vexillifer | reverse complement strand
ACAAAAAAAAAAAAAAAAAAAAAAGGATGTCTTTGCTATATTTTTGAATAAAAATAGTTATTAATTATAAATTTATATAATTAAATAGATTATATATAAATTGTAAAACAATTTTAATTGTGTTTGTATTGTGCACAGGGAAAGTTCTTCAAGGCCACATCCCAAACTTTCCCAAAGCGGAAGGACAAGGGAGAATTTTTACCTCTTACTTTTCAAATTCTGTATTGTTTACATTTTTTTTGTTAAAAAAATACATTATTTTGAATTTTTTTCATTGTTTTTTAAATTGTGGTAAAATACACAACCCAAAGCGGAAGGACAAGGGAGAATTTTTACCTCTTACTTTTCAAATTCTGTATTGTTTACATTTTTTTTGTTAAAAAAATACATTATTTTGAATTTTTTTCATTGTTTTTTAAATTGTGGTAAAATACACAAAATACAATTTACCATTTTTTAGTCACTATTAAGAATACAGAGGCTTCCCTGGTGGCGCAGTGGTTGAGAGTCCGCCTGCGA
>NW_006793865.1:1176649-1193904 GCF_000442215.2 Lipotes vexillifer | reverse complement strand
AAAAAAAAAAAAAAAAAAAAAGAAAGAAAAAAATATTCCCTATTGCTTATCTGATTTACTACAAGAGTCTCAAGAGGTCATGAAATTCTCAGTACTTTCAGACTTCTTTGCCCTGGAAAGCAGCAGGGGCATAGCACAGAGGAGTCGGAGCCTTACAAAAACCTTGTGTATTTATGCTCAGATACTGAGAGCTAAATGAAGGTATGTTCTCAAAGATCTCAGTATATAAGGTGAAATAAATAAATTAATACTACCTCAAAAAATTATTACAGATATGGGGGGTTTGTCCAGTTAGGCCTGAGAGAGAAGTAATGTGTATGGGACAAGTAAAAGTACTATTTTTGCAAATCAATATTGTAGAAGAAAGAAGATGCTGAGGCATTTCGCATGGACTATGTAGATTAAACAAAAGCTGACTGAAATTGCTAAGTCTGCCTAAAGCACAAGCCACCTGCCAGCTAAGGATCCTTAGTGAACTTTAAAGGGAGAGAGGACATGAAAGATACCACAAAAGGCCGCGACTGCAAAACAACCGGAGGGGTTACAGAGTTTAGACTCAGAAAGAGGAAACCCGGGAGAAGATTATCACAAGTCAAGGGCTGGAGCAGTCTGCCTGCTATAAAATGAGGTGGAGTGTGGATGTTAGACATGATCATTCTAAACATGTATGTTTTTAAGAAAACAACAAAATACACCACAGAGAGGAGTTAAATTCTGAAATGACAGAGCAAGGACCTTCAAAACTTGGCTCCTGCATGAAAGCAACAAGAACATTGGCACAAATTGTCAGAATCAACATTTTCGTAACTCTAGACATTAACTAAAAGCTTGCAACAATCTAAGGAGCATATTTAAGAAAAAAAATGACTGAACTCAGTAAGACCAGTGAGCTTTGTGGTGTTATAACTTAGGCTAATTTCATCCCTCTCTCCCCAGCTCTGTGATGGCCTTGAAAACCAACAGGCTCTCAACAATGGTTGTCGTGAAAGCCAGTAGGTTAACAGCCAAGGAAGAGGAGGCAAAATGAGTTTGAAGCTCCCGCAAAATCCTATCCCCAGAGAAGCGCCAATGTTTGGCCTGTCTGACAGCTCCCTGAAAATCCCCATCCTCAGGGTTTGTCTTTATTTGATCTGACTCAGAGCTTACACTGCCCTATTGCTGAGACATGTGTCAAAAAAAAAAAAAAAAAAGTCAGTTGCAACTGTCATTTAGAATTGCCTGTGCATGGTGATAATAAAATTTCACTGAAGATTAGTTAATTTTATTATTATATTTAAATTCCCTATAGACAAAAACACAAGGTTTTTGTAAGGCACAGACTCCACTATGTTATGTACCTGCTGCTTCCTAGGGCCCTGCACCCCAGAGTGGGAGTGTTGTTCCCACCACTCAGCCCCTCGTATAGCATTGCTCTGTCCAGAATTTTGAATTGACCTCTAGTCTTAGTCTTAATTTCTGGACAGAAAGGCATCCTCTACGATCTAGATAAACCATTTTGTTCTATGGTTTCTCTAACTTATAGTTAAGTTGGTGAAGTTAATATAGTTTATCACAGAATGCTTTCTGAGGCTAGCAAAAACAGTCATTTCAGCGATATACAAATAACTGAGTAGCACTGCGCATCTGAAAAGCTACCAAACATGGCGACAAAACTCCAAACTTAAAGCTGAAAGATCAATGTGCTGCAACCAGCCTGTCACACTGCTTCAGAGTATATTCTGAAACTTCTTAGATACTAAATTATCTGTAAACTTTATATTCACATTTCACAGGAACGAAGTAACTTCAGTCCAATTATCAATTAGGGAAGAGGGGATCCCAAATTCTCCTGCTAACTTGTGGCAACATGTCAATAAGACAAGAATCTGCAAGAAAGGGAAACTGCAGAAGCATCAAGTGATGGTAACATATTCCAACAAACTCTCATTCACCAAAGTCTCTCTGTGCTCTGATGACCCCGTCACTGAAGTACCATGAGGGACATCTATCAAGGAACAAAAACTGGTAGAACCAGTAGATCATTTCTAGGGAAGAAAAGGATGTGGGCACACAAGGGCAGGATAAATATCCAATCCTACGGAGGACGAAATGTGATACAAATACTGAACTACCACAAAAAGGATTCTTATTTTTTTAATCTGAGCTATTTTACAGACTTGTAAATTTACTTGTCAATTTAAAAGATGGGGGAAGTGCCCCACAATATAATGATGGCTATAATTAGGTTAATTATAAAGTGGACATATAACAAAAGACATCATGAACTTCAAAAGACTCCAAAATAGTCTAAAAAACATCCACAGAAAAGAGGTACTCACCCCTGAGCAGCAGCTCATAGAACTGGGGCTCTAATGCTCCAACAGCCATGAACCCGCCGTCCGCCGTCCTGTAGGTTGTGTAGAAAGGCGCTCCACCATCTAACATGTTCTGTCCACGAGGCTGTCCCCACAGTCCTGTTTGTTGGGTTTTCCACAGAAAAGAACCAAGATATGCTGTTCCTTCCATCTTTGAAGAAACAGAATACAGTATGAATCCAGACAATTCAACTATAAAGAGCATGATCGATTTCTACTTGAGTTTTTAAAAAATATTTATATAAAAATGTTTACCTTAGAATATAGGAAAATTATATCTAATTATACAACTTCTTTGATATTTCAAGAAAGTGAGTTAGAGCAGGCTTATGACAGAGTGAGTTTCTGCACTATTCAGATCAGGGAATACTGTTCAGAAAAGACTTAAAGGAACTACTTTTGTTCTTCCTTTCAAATAAGATTGGCAGAATGTTGATAATTTTTGAAGCTAAGTGAGGGTACATGGAAGTTCATTATACATTCTCTTTACTTTTATATATGTTAACAACTGTCAGGATAAAAAAGGTGAAAACAAAGCAAAAAGGTTTTTTTAAAAATCTATCATCTGATCTCAATACCTACAAACACATACACACAGATATATGAAGCATATCACATTTTAAAGGTAAATCACATGAGTTAAATTTAGTTTGTTCTCGTTTGACTCCAAGCCCAAGAAAACAAATTTGAGTATTTAATATATCTTAACTTTAATAATCACTAGAAAGTTACAAAATAAACATAACGGTATGGGTGGCAGGTATATGGGTTTTCAGAGTACGGACAAACTAGTGTGGGAATGCCAACTTCCCACTAGTCCTAAAGTAACGGGAATGGATTCACAAACTCAGGTATGATTATCACAAGGCTGGATGCACTGCGCTATCTAAAGAAGACTACTCCCTATCCTTATGGCTTTATGATCCTAATGATTCTGGCACCACAGGGAGAAGGCCATCAAAGCATCCTTGTCTCTGAGGTTACCAACGGAGGGGCCCCATTCCAACTGTGAGCATGGGACTTCTCACAGATTCTGGCTGTGATAAAACAAACACAAAATATATCTTTAGATACATCCCAGTTTTCCCGTTTAACCTGAGGAAACTCATGCACACTTCAATTCATGGATCCGACATTTGCTGTCACCAAGTAGTGGAGTTTGTGTAAGTGGCCTGTGGTGGTGCTTTTTTTTGAAATGGGGTTACAGAGATCTTAGACATACACACACAAACACACGTATAGACACACACATATATATACATATACATATATAATCTCTTTTACACACTGGATGTAGTGATGAGTCTATTGAAAAAAGATGTCCTAACAGTGTTATGGGGCTGGTCTGGCTCACTCAGGATACAAACAGCCTCTAATTTAATTCCACCTTTACTTGGTGTCATAGGAGGATAGAGGACAAGAGACACAGCAGTTATAATCCTCATCTCATCATGAGGCTCTCTTCTCCCCTCACACACATGTAGTGTGTGCTGCCACGGACCAGAGCCTTTGACACAGGGAAACTGCAGCCTCAATTTCCCAACCTTTTATATTGTTCTCATCACGTAGGCCAACGGCCCGCATGCCAACACACAGCCCCCCAGGTCAGATGAGCACCCCCAGATCAGGAGTAAACACAGTAAAATGGACTGCACATTCCACAGTTACCTTAACTCTAGTTTCTAAGGCAACAGTCTGATGAAGAGACAACTCCAGGTCATCACAGGCAGGCCTGGATCAAGGATTCTGCTGCTAAAGTCATTTGGAAACTACTGGCCCAAAAGAATAAGGTATCTGGGGACTTCCCTGGTAGTCCAGTGGTTAAGATTCCATGTTTCCAACGCAAAGGGCAAGGGTTCAATCCCTGGTCGGAGAACTAAGATCCCACGTGCTGTGCAGCACAGCCAAGAAAATTAAAAAGAAAAAAAATTTAAAGAATAAGGTATCTATTTCCCCCAATCACCCTCTTCCTTCAGCAATCCTCCCCAGGGTGCCAGGGCCACCATCCACCGGGTCTTCCAAGCCAGAGAGGGGGGAGCCATTCCTGATTCCTCCCTCTCCCTTCATTGCCAATATCTTATCAAATCCCAGCAATTTTACATCTCAAATGTAAATCCTTAAATCCAGACCCATTCTACCATTAACCATTTTAGTACTCGCCTTTCTCTCTCAGCGTCATCTCCATCCAATCCATTCTCCACCCTACCGCCAAAGATTTGCCCAAATGCAAAGGTATAGTGACACTGGACTGGGTTCTCATCAACTAGCTGTGAGAACTCCGGCAAATTTCTGTGCTTTAGTTTCCTCTTCATTAAAATAACAATGTATTCCAAGTGAAATTGCTGTGTGGGGGATTAGGAGAAATCACACAGGAAAAGTGCCTATGATAACATGAGGCAAGTGTATGAGGGTAAAAACACCAAAGCATCATGACACTTGAGTCTCCCCTACACAATGCAGCAGGAAGGTCTAGACTGGTCCATTTTACTTGAGCATCATTAAGAATCTTCTCTACCTGCTAAGGGAGACTTCCTGAGCCCAGTTTTGAATGAAGATTTCTTGAAAACCATATCCTAAGCACAAGAGACAGCACGGGGAAAACTGTTGAAACACAACATAGAAATCAGGTGAGTCATGAAACGTTTAGAAGATTGACTCCACAAACAGATGAGCAAAATATGACATTCTGACACATGTTCAAGATATGAAGCTATTTTAAAGAAAAGGCCATCCTTGGTAACTTGGATTCAAATTTCAAATCTTTTATCTCATCTTGTTCAGAAGAGGATTCGAGGCAGCCATATATCGACCTCAGGAACAACTAGTAGGCTTATCATTTCCCCCAATCAACACTTACCATGTTTGCATCAATGACCTGACCTTTGCCAGAGCGTGTGCGTTCAAATAGCGCCATCAGGATGCCCAGTGTACACATGAGGCCACCACCACCAAAATCAGCCAGGAGATTCAGTGGGGCATATGGAGGCTCACCACTTCTGCCAATTCTTGATAAAACACCTATACCATTAAAAAAATTGGGGAACACTAACTGTAAATTTAATGCCTCTTTTAAATAAATACATGAACATCTTAGGGGGAAAACCAATCTCTCTAGTTACTGTTGTAAATGAAAACTAATACCTAATGCTTTTCTAAACCTAAACCTGGTTAGCATATTTATAAGAAGGCTTTCCAGGCTTCCCTGGTGGCGCAGTGGTTGAGAGTCTGCCTGCCAATGCAGGGGACACGGGTTCGTGCCCCGGTCCAGGAAGATCCCACGTGCCACGGAGCAGCTAGGCCCATGAGCCATGGCCGCTGAGTCTGCACGTCCGGAGCCTGTGCTCCGCAACAGGAGAGGCCACAACAGTGAGAGGCCCAAGTACCGCAAAAAAAAAAAAAAAAGAAGAAGGCTTTCCCTCTAACAAGGTTCCTTGTTTGATTTTTTTTGTTTTCTCTAAAACTTTATTCCAACTAACATTTTCAGAATTCTGTTGCTAAGTTTTTATTCACTGGGTTTTGGGGGGGAAATGGTTGCTATCCACTTAGCACTTTATGGCTTAACAACAGTATAATGCACTTCCATTTTTATTAGAAAGAGATGCAAGAAAATAAACACAAGAACAAGAAAAGGAATTAAATTTTTAAGTAGATGAGAAAAGCCAACTCTACACTCACTCTTTTCCTCAACCTTTAAATGTGTACACACAGAAAATTTGAGACTTCCTTGACTCAGAAATGCAGTTCTTAGAAATCTAGAATTAGGCCATTCTAAGATATGTTTGTTTGTTTGTTTTTAATTTATTTTTGGCTGAGTTGGATATTTGTTGCTGCATGTGGGCTTTCTCTAGTTGCAGTGAGCAGGGGCTACTCTTCGTTGTGGTGCACGGGCTCTTGGCATGCAGGCTTCAGTAGTTGTGGTGCGTGGGCTCAGCAGTTGTGGCTTGTGGGCTCTAGAGCGCAGGCTCAGTAGTTGTGGTGCACAGGCTTAGTTGCTCTGCAGCATGTGGCATCTTCCCAGACCAGAGATCGAACCCGTGTCCCCTGCATTGGCAGGCACATCCTTAACCACAGTGCCACCAGGGAAGCCCTAAGATATGTTCCTTTTTTTTTTTTTTTTAAGAGACTTTATCTTCCCTCTTTGTTTCCTGGTGCGTGAGGAGAGGGGTTTTTTTTTTTTTTTTTTTCCCCCCAATGTATTTTTTTTTTTTTTTTTTTTTTAAGAGACTTTATCTTCCCTCTTTGTTTCCTGGTGCGTGAGGAGAGGGGTTTTTTTTTTTTTTTTTTTCCCCCCAATGTATTTTTTTTTTTTTTTTTTTTTTAAGAGACTTTATCTTCCCTCTTTGTTTCCTGGTGCGTGAGGAGAGGGGTTTTTTTTTTTTTTTTTTTCCCCACAATGTATTTATTTATTTATTTATTTATGGCTGTGTTGGGTCTTCATTTCTGTGCATGGGCTTTTCTCTAGTTGTGGCAAGTGGGGGTCCCTCTTCATCGCGGTGCGCAGGCCTCTCACTATCGCGGCCTCTGTTGTTGCGGAGCACAGGCTCCAGACGCGCAGGCTCAGTAATTGTGGCTCACGGGCCCAGGTGCTCCATGGCATGTGGGATCTTCCCAGACCAGGGCTCGAACCTGTGTCGTCTGCATTGGCAGGCAGATTCTCAACCACTGCGCCACCAGGGAAGCCCCTAAGATATGTTCTTACAGGCAAAAAACTCTAGTAAGGTGATATTATGACCTGAAAACCATGGGCTTTTTCTAGTATTCATAGAATTTCTAAAATCATGACACAGTCAATGATTCTCAATAAAGTGAGGGAGGAGGGGTATCAAAATCAAACTGTATCTTTGCAAAATATAGCGCAACCATTTCTACTACCAACAAGTCTCTTAATTCCTAGCAGGGGCTTGCTGGAGAATTAACTTCACAAATGTAGTCAGTAAATGTTATTAGTGAACACATTACCCCTTCAATGTGTTAAGGCAGGGGGAGGCTGAGAATGACTGTTCCAAGACAAACCAACCCTTTTTAAACAACCACATGCTCTTTATGGATTCCAGCAAATATTTGAATCTTCACTTTAAAAAAAATTCTTTTTAATAAGTGTAACTGTAGATCTTGACTGGGAACAAAATAAAATGTGTAGAGAAATTATTTTTTTCAACATACCTGACAAAGCCAAGTAGTTGATGTCATGTCCTGCTACCCTAGAGAATCTTCCTGATTGGCCAAATCCACTCAACCTGGCGTAGATAAGCTTTGGATTCTCCCTCTGCAGAATCTCTGGGCTGAGCTGGAGTTTTTCCATCACACCTTGAGGAAAGTTACAATTTTTTTTTAAGAGAGCATGAATTGAGGATGGGTATAATCCCTTCTTTGTGGCAAACATAAAACAGCACTCTTGCAAGGAAAACTAGTAACATTTGCTGTGGGTTTATAGGGTATTGCCAGTAATTAAGGACCCAGAGAGTGAGGCCCCCATTTCTGGAATGTGTGGCTTCCCCCTGACCCCCAGAATGCTATTTCCCTCCAGCACTGCCCTGCATCCCTTCAGGCATACCCAAGCATCTTCAATCCTCAGAGTGGACATTTCATCCCTTTATTCAGGCCCTTTATAGTTCCCCAAATTCTCTCCTTAGTAATTTATTAGAAATGGTCTGTTCTTTTGGAAGTTACTCTGGGTGTTTGACCAAAAATTCACTTTTGGAAGCTGCTATTCCTTTCAGGACCTTTTCTATGTCTATATCCGCATCAGTGCCTGCTATACTTATTTATGTACGTATATATTCCATCTTCCCTATCAGCTCAGAAGCTCCTATGGCAGGATTCAGGCCTCATCTCTTTCCACAGGCTTATAACGTGCCTCTGCCTCCATAAAGCTATGATAAGTTACAAAAGAACTCTATTCCTAGAGTGGTGGTTGCCAGGGGGTAGGGGGTTGGGAGAGGGATGGAGTGGGAGTTTCAGGTCAGCAGATGAAAACTGGTATATACAGAATGGATAAACAACAAGGTCCTACATATAGCACAGGCAACTATATTCAATATCCTGTGATAAACCTTAATGGAAAAGAATATGAAAAAGAATGTATAAATATGTATAACTGAGTCACTTTGCTGTACAGCAGCAATTAACACATTGTAAATCAAGTATACTTCAATAAAAAATAAAATAAAATAAAAAGAACTTTATTCCTCTACCTAGATAAACATCAGCCACAATCCCCTCCCCTGGCAGCTATGTCTGTATTCACAGCTCTACCCTTCTCCTAATTCCAAGATTGTGGACAAGTTATTTAACCATGCTGAACCTCCTTCAACTTCAAATACGGTATTATTAAATTATGACATAATCCTAATTACTAAATTATTATTGTTATAATCCTCAAATCTGAGGGTAAATGAATTGACACATTTAAATATGCCTGGTGCCCACAGACATTCAATTCATTCACCAAACATTTACTGCCTTCTGCTATATACCAGGCAAAGCTCTGTATTTGTACTTGAGCAAGATGACGGTGGCAGTTGTCTAAGAATAGATCGGAGTGGTGCTACACCCAAACATCAGCTTTAAAAAAACGCTGCCAAGGAAGCTGCAGCAGGTATGAAGAGAAAGAATCCTGAGTCACAGAAAGGAGGAAAAATGATGGGATGGGTGATATCTGAAAGCTGGCAGGGGGAAAGGAAGATTTGGAGTCCTGGTTGTAGTACAACCAGGCAACTGATTGTACTGATTCAGGCAACTGGGTGGACATTGGTTCCATTCACTGAAATAAAACACAAAGAGATGCCATTTTAGTAGGGAAGATGATGAGCTCAGTTTGGAATAAATACGTGGAAGCTGCAGTGACCGGGGGAAGGCTAAGTAGAAATGGACAGGAGTTGGGTATTCCGGAAGCCTGTGGCTCTAAAAGGGGGTACAGTTACAGATTTGGCCAACATCTGTAAAAAGTAAAAATAATAGGAATACATAAGGTGGCTCCAAGAAACAGAGTGTAAAGGAAATTGAGCAGAAGCTGGAACTTGGGAACACCAGCATTTAAGGCAGGGAGTTGTCCTGGGTCCGTGGATGGCGTTATGAGGTACACCAAGCTCCAAACGGTAGCAAAATGACTGTACCTATAGGCAGCTTTCCGGGGAGAGAATCTATGGCTTTCGATCGTTTCTCATAGGGTTCACGATCCTCAAGTAATTAAGAATGGCAACTATAATAGGGTGACTCAAAAAAAGAGAAACTGGGAAGGAGTCAGAGAGAGGTATGAGAAGAGCAAAGGCAACAGCAGTATCTCGGAATCCAAGTATGGAAGACGGTCTCAGTGGGCGAACGATCACCAACAACATCAAATGCAACAGGAAGGCCTAGACAGACAGGGACGGAAAGGGTTCGGGTGGCAACAGGGCAAAGGTGTGCCGGGCCAACCCCAAATGCCCGGCGGCCTCCCTTATTCGGGGAGCGTCCCTCGTCCGGTCTCGCGTAGCGTCGGGATCTGGGGCTCACCAGGGCGGAAGGACTCCAGCATCACATCCGCCCGGGCGCACAGCGACCGCAACACCGCCGCTCCCCGCGGCTGCTTCAGGTCCACGGCCAGCGAGCGCTTGCCCCTGGCCATCCGGCTCAGGTCGCCGCTGGTGCCCGGCCGGTCCACACGCACCACCTGCGCCCCGAAGTCCGCCAGGACCATACCGCAGAACGGGCCCGGGGCCAGGCCGGCCAGTTCCACTACCGAGACGCCCTGCAAAGCCATGGGCACCCGCATATCCTTCCGAAGGCGTAAGAGACGGAGCGGCCCCAACCTCGGCCACTCGGGCCTGGGGCCCTCCTCTGTCGCACTCCGTCCCTCGTGGCCCCGCCCTCGCGGCCTCTCCCTTGTGCGCCTGCGTGCAGCCGCGGAGTCTGCGCATTGGTGCGTTTCCTGGCCCCGCTTCCCCGGGTCCGGGGCCGCTAGTGGGCCGGCGGAGGGATTGGTTTTTGTAACTGCGGAATCCTAAATCGTGACCGGGCGTGATCTGGGACCACCTGGCTGGTCACCGACTTCTCAGGACGCTTTTACCCTCGCTGTTGCGATCCCAGCTGTTGTGCGCTTTGGGTTCGTAAACCTCTCTGGCCCTGGAGAAATTAAAAGTACGTAAATATTTAAGAACAATGCTAAAGTATTTTTTTTGGTGGGCTGCAGACTGTCTTCTTCACCGTTCTTCTTTATTAGCCACCCGATGATTCACCCACAGATGGCTTGCGTATAGTGGAATATCAAAAGAACACGTGAGAGGGCGGTGCTCATCAGAGCCAAGTCAGAAAGGTTTAAAAATATTTAGTTTGTCACCTGCCATTTCTACAGACAATTACGGCTTGGAGTTTTAGATTTTAATGCACATTTTTAAAAAGTACAATAAAATAATTCCAAATAGGCCTACTCCTTTCAGTTAGGGTGCTCCAGGAACTAAGGAGAGACTTTTATAGAGTAAAGGCAAAGCAAGGAAATTATTCATTGGCTATACGTTAAAGCCTAGTTGTCTGTTTGGGTTTGGTTCTTACCTTTGAATTCCGAAATTTGAGGCATTTACAGGGTTAGATTCGGCCTGCTTACAGAGACTGCCCAGGGCATTAGAGCCACATCAGTCTAATGGCTTCCTTGTTTAATTAATTTAACACCTTTTTGTCCCCCTGTACCCCATGTTCCTACCTTTGCTCAAGCATACGTTTCCTTACCCCCATCCTCTTGTTTTATTTTTATTTTGAGAAACTTAAAGAAAGCGAAAATTACAAAAAATGCTATAGCAGACATCCAAATGCAGGCACTAATATTTTTTTCACAGTGGCTCCCAGTCTATTTTTCTAAAAAGTAAACAGTACAGATACAGCTGGTGCTAACACCCAGGATCAGATTCACGTGAATCAGATATCTTACCAGCATCAAGCTTTACTAATAAGGTCAAAGATGCAGATCATGGAGATGATAAATGGAATATCTCCTGCCTTACCGGTAGACAAAGGATGTCACAGTCATCAATGATTACAGCCACTGCCAGATCTGGTGGCCCTGAGGGAACTCAGGAAGGGAAGAATACCTGCCATCTAGCAGCCATCAGCCTGCAGCCATTCTCTGTGGTGAGCCCTGAGGAAACTCAGGATGTAAAAACACCGGATACTGGCCCCAGATAGCTGAGGTGCATTTCAAAGGAATGATTTCAGTGAGGCCAGACTCTTGCATCTTCCCATACATAGAAAAGCGCTAAATTCCTTAACTCCGGATATCTGGTTTTCTTTAATTAACAGTAATCTTCTGATGTTCCGACTACCTGCCCCTTGTTGCAAAACTCCTATATATCCTAGCTCTCCCCTCAACTCCTCAGAACTCCTGAGCAGTTCTCTCAGGGTTACTTGAGATGCTGCCTCCCAGGCTTGAAGTCCTAAAACTTCCTGCCAAATGAAACACAACTCTCAACTTTTAGGTTGTGAATACTTTTTTAGTCAGAAGAGACATGATCAGACAAAGCAGAGGTCTGGGAAATCTCACTTGGCACTACAGGCCCTTCCTTCCTTCATTGGACACATACCCCCTGTTACAAGCTGTATTGTGTCCCTTTAACATTCATATATTGAAGTCCTGATCCTAGTACTCAGAACGTGACTGTATTTGTGTTGCAGCAAAAATAGAAATGAAGTTTTTCTTTTCCTGAGAGCAATGAAAACAAAGGGAACAGTGAACAAGCTAGAGAAGAAATGTAACCTGGCCTGAAAGAGTTAATCACTCCTAGTTTTAACTGTCATTCGTCTGTAGTATCTGTAACTAGATTTATACTTCGCAAAATTAACCTCACTCCCTGACACTATGTAAATTACATTCTGCACCTATCACCCCGAACTGCGTGAGTTACATCCTGTGCCTATCACTCCCTAACCTTATTACATCCCAGGGCTTACATTCCCTATGCCCCCTTGTAACAAATCACCCCCTGTAGCTTTTGCATTTCAGAGAGAAGGTTGCTGGCCGATAAACCAGAGACAAACGAACCCAATTACCAGAATGCCGGACCCCAATTACTGGGCTGCCTGACATCGGCTATGACTGTTTTGAAATAATGCAAAGGAAAAAGAATGCAAGACCTTCACTACTTTGATCCTTATCACATACCCCCCGGACTGCGAGCCCCACGTATAAAATCTTCTCCGATTCCCAAAGGAGGGGGGAACAGTTCTTGAGGCACTAGCCTGCTGTGTCTTCCCTTCTGCCTGACAGAAAAATAAGGCTCTCTCTCTCTCATCCTTCAAAATCTCCGTCTCTGTATTTCTGTTTGGCATCGGGGCACAGAGAAGCCGAGATTTCGGCAACATTTGGAGATAGGGCCTGTGGAGGTAATTAAGATAAAATGAGGTCATGTGGGTGGATCCTAATCCGGTATGACTGGTGACCAAGGGACAATCTTGTGAGGACAGAGCAGAAGGCAGCCATCTGCAAGCCAAAAAGAGAAGCTTCAAAAGAAACCACACGTGTTGACCCTATGATCTTGGACTTTAGCCTCCAGAACTGTGAGAAAATCAATTTCTGTTGTTTAAAGCACCCAGTCTGTGGTATTTTGTTATGGCAGCCCTAGCAAACTCATATACCCTCTGACCCATGACTATAGATGTGAGGTCTCTAATGAGGTTCTCATGTCACCAAACAGACTATATCCCAGAGAGTTACTTAGCTATGGAACCCGTGCTTCCTAAATTCTGGATTTATTTAGCATAATTAATCCTGTGGCCAGGGATGATGCCAAAAGCTCAGCTTCTCTGTACACTGGCGCCAAATCAAACCTCGGAGACAGAGTTTTGGGGTGAAGTAGAAAGGAATAGCTTCATTGCTTTTCCAGGAAAAGGGGGGCACAGTGGGCTCCTGCCCCAAAAAATTACGTGTCCCAACCCAGGAGGATTTGATAAGGAGTTTTATAACAATGCTTCCCAAGGGTGGGGTTGCTGGGAGCCCCTATGGGGCTCCCAGGCATGGAGGCCTTTTTGACCCCCATTTCTTGTAGGCAAGACTCCAGCCTCCATGAGCTTCCCTGAGTTCCAAAGGGCAGTTTCGAACAGTTGCTAATCACAGGAGGAGCAGTCAGGAAACCACCTGAGGTGAGATTAAAGGGACCAGAGGAGCTCATCTAGATGAGGAGACCCTCCACTGAGACCCTGCACACACCCTAATCTTGTCAGCAACCCCACCCTTTTGAAACTCTGCAGAAGAAAGAAGAATGCAGGACTGTTACTGTGTTGATCCTTATCACATATCCCTGACCAGGAGCCCCGACTATAAGACGTCTCCCTATTCCCAAGGGAGTGGGGCACAGATCTTGAGGCACTGGCCTACTGTGTTCCCTCTTTGTCTGGCAAAGAAGCAAAGCCACTCTTTCTTTTCCTCCATAACTGTCTCCATATTTCTGTTCGACAGCGTTGCACAGAGAGCCAAGATTTTGGCATCAGGAGAAGTCTCCTGTATATAATTCCATAAGGGCTCAGTCCTAGCCCGCTTCTAGGGGCCACCAGCATACAGAGAGCAATTGGCAAGACCTTGTCCCATTTTAGATGTGTTTTCTGGCATAGCTTTTTTAGGGGAACCACTAACAAAGCTAACCACCTGCCCTGGCCAGGCAAGATAGTAGCCACTTGCATGAGTTATCTTACAAAAGGAGGTCCTGGTAAGGAATGTGGAACTAATAAGCTACCACCAACCAGAAGAATTTGGGAAAGTTCAAAAGGAGAGAGGAGTCACCAGTCCATATGTCCTACCAACCTCCCAGAATCCTTGCTGGAATCCATCTTGGCTGAGTGATGTATGCGCCACCAGAAAGGACCCTGAGTCACAATGATTGGTCAGAGACAACCTGGAAACTAATCCCATCACCATAAAACCCGAGACTGAGAGCCTCGTGGCAGAGCAGTTCTCCTGGGTTCCCTTACCCTCCTGCTCTCTGCCCTTCCCAATAAAGTCTCTTGCTTTGTCAGCACGTGTCTTCTCGGACGATTCATTTCTAAGTGTTAGACAAGAGCCCACTCCCGGGCCCTGGAAGGGGTCCCCCTTCCTGCAAAAAATGGCCACTCTGGCAGGATCTCTTCTTCTCTGTGACTAACATCCTGACCGCTCGGAGTACTCAGGGACCAGTTTGCCTGCTGACAGACCAGACTCAGAGGCCACAACCAGGACCGTTTTATCCTTGGTCTCCTCCTGACTCAGACGACTGGCCAGAGAGCCCCAACAAGGAACTCTGAGTAAAGAACTTTATTGACCTCTTTCCCCTTCCCGCTCCCTTTCCTCTTTTCAACCCCTCCTATCCTACCCTTTTTTCTTCTGTCCTGGTCCTGGATGCAGGAGTCTGGTTGAAGGGCCTCAGCCTGACCTGAGGGATGGAGCCTGATCACCTCTGGTGGGCAGAGAACTCGAATTCGGGTCTGGTATCTGCTTTCTAGTTTCTGATAAGGCTGAGTTCCCATCCTCCCTTCCTAGAAGACTGGGGAAAAGTCCTGTAACACCTGGGCATCTGCAGGTGACAGGTGCCTTTGATGTGCACCTTAGCTATCTAGGGCCAGGATCCTGTTTTTCTCCATCCTGAGTCCCCTCACAGCTCACAGCTGCAGTAGCTGATGGCCTGATGGCTGCAATACCCTTTGTTTACTGATGTGGCAAGTGATTTTCTGATATTCTTCATCCACACATCCATGCACTTCCCCTTTTTACTTATCTTCCTCCACTGAGCTGAAAACTCATGGAAGGTAAGACTTGTACTTTAAATGCTGAGTCACTCCTGGAATACCACAGTACCTTTGCACAAGAGTAGATGTTTATCAATTCCAGCCAGGCCCTTTGTAGTTTACATTTGATCATTCTATCCTCTGTTTGAATATTATTGACTTCGGCTTTTTACTCACAATATGCTCAATAAAATTCCTTCAGTATAAGTTATTCGTTGTCCAAGGTTCAAACGTAGCCTTTTCTACACTGGAAAATCACCCAACCTAATCATTATGTGAAGCTATTCCACCCTGTACTGCATTTCCGCAGCAAGCATACACCCATGTGTTTCATTTGTAGAGTTTGCCTTCATTTGGGGTTTAGAATTTTAAAGTTGGTTGCTTAGATGATATATTTCAATTTCCCATGACACCTACCTACTATCTCCTTTTCAGAGCCTCCGTTTTAGAAAGACTCGTAAAATCAGTCTTCCGGATATAACTATGGTGGTTGGTGAAATTATGAAACTATGACAATTTCCTTGGCCTTCTCCCACCGTCCATACTACCGACTCTTCTTCACACTTGGGACTTATTTGCCCGCCCAAAGTGCTCTCTACCTGCCTGCAACCAGATCTTGGGTGTCTCTACCAAGGTGAAAACTGGAATTCAGGCATCAACGTAGAAAGACTTCAAGTGTGTGATGAAGGTCCCTTCCCCTCAGGGATACTGATTTCATCACAGGACCCTCTAAACATAGGAGTCTTAAAGACCCAGAGGGTTGAAGTTAGAACAATAGAATAACTGAAAAGTAGAGTTTTTTGTAGACAGTGACCCTGTTCTGTGCCCACACCATCGATTGTATGGCTGTTTACAACATCTGCATGAATATTTTCTGCATGAAAATATTTTAACTTTGTGTTAACAAACCATAGTGACTTATAATTGTATGACTATTCAACTTTATTAAAAACATTCTAGAAACATTTAACAAAAGTGGGTTTATTTCCATATAGTGCTTATTACAGTTTTCTTGCTTCAGTTTTATCTAAAGCCAGGCCAATATCTTACTCTAAGTCACTTTATTAGTAATGCATGCTCTTTAGATATGAAGTCCTTTTGGGCAACATGCAATATTCAGTTATCTATTGGCAATGCACTTCTAGGAAAGTTATGACATTTGGTAAGAGTAAACTTCAACCCCATGACCCTATACCGAGGTGGGGTCGGGGAGGGAGAATAGACACAAAACCACAAAAACATTACCAGTCAAGCACATTATAGCTAACATCCATTCACTTTAGAATAGCATTGTATATGGATTCAGGAAGAGTTTCAAAATATTTGTAGATCAAAAGGAAAGGGTCAAAGACTGGCATGAATGTGGAACACATTATTAGCTAAAAGGGCAGCTCTAATTCATTATCTCTGCTTCTAGCTATTGGGGGTAATCAATACAAGATACAAGTAAACACATAGTTAAAAAGCCTTTGTGGAAATTCAAATTGTAACAGAAAATAAATTAAGGGCTCATTACTTCTAAGGGAATTCATTATGTAATATTTGTTAGATGGACATCTCTGTAGTGCATTTTAAATATGATTCAACATCAAGGTAAACACATATTCCAATGATTCTTTGCTTAAAGTAAACCAATTTGGGGTACTGTCATCAGAATTTATGGCACATTCTCATGAGTATCTTTTTGGTGGCAAATTTAATCCTTTGAGAATTGATTTTTGGGGAGGTATAGGCAAAAGTCAAGTGGCACAGCTGCTCTGTGAATATTGATTAAATATGGTAATCAAAGAAGTCACATAATTTTTTTTTAAATATACAGATTTTTTTATATTTTGGCTGTGCTCTGCAGCTTGCGGGATCTTAGTTCCGTGACCAGGAATTGAATCCGGGCCATGGCAGTGAAAGCACCGAGTCCTAACCACTGGACCACCAGGCAATTCCCATATAATTTTTTATTTTTAAAAAAGATTAAGCAATTTTATTATATGTCTCCTAAGTGAAATACCCTTACATTTTGTATACATTAGTTTGGCTGTATATGTTTGGGTTTACAGCTCCTTAAACATGCCATGTCAGTGTGTGTATAGTATACTAAGGTAATTTCTAAGCTGATAGAAAAGTGGGTGATTATATCCGTACTGTATGGACCTACACTCACTGCAGGCCAAAGTCAACAAAGCT
>NW_006793865.1:1175934-1176639 GCF_000442215.2 Lipotes vexillifer | reverse complement strand
GAGTCAACCTGATAATCCAGATCTGGTAAGCCCAATTCTGGATCACAGGAAAATTCTATTTCCAAAAATATAAGCCATTAGAAGTCAAAATTTAATTATAGCACTATCCTTATAAAAAAAGGAGGAGTCAATTATTTTTGAGCATTGTGAATACTTCTGCTATCTTAAAGCTATCTGGAATTACTAAAAAATATCTATACTTTATCCATGAATATTGACCCACTGGATCAAAGTGTTACTTCCCAGCCTAGACTTTACAAATATTTCTGGTACCTTGATCCAGGCAAGTGCCCCCTATTCTTTCTTTGGCCCTATCATAATCACTGCATCCTGTTCTCTGAAATGTTGTAAAGAATGAGGAACCCAGGGCTTCCCTGGTGGCGCAGTGGTTGAGAGTCCGCCTGCCGATGAAGGGGACGCGGGTTCGTGCCCCGGTCCGGGAAGATCCCACATGCCGCGTAGTGGCTGGGCCTGTGAGCCATGGCCACTGAGCCTGGGCGTCCGGAGCCTGTGCTCCACAATGGGAGAGGCCACAACAGTGAGAGGCCCGCGTACCAAAAATAATAATAATAATAAATAAAAGAATGAGGAGCCCAGGCCCTCAGGGGTTCCTGAATGTTGCTATTAGAGCCGCCAATACTCTTTGCAAATGACTTCTCTGATGGGAACAATTATTTCCAACCTGTATCAAGAAGGGAACTCTCT
>NW_006793865.1:1157216-1175924 GCF_000442215.2 Lipotes vexillifer | reverse complement strand
TTTAGGTGCCTAGGAAAGAGTGATAAAGGTTGCTGGGTATATTAGTCAAGGTCACTTGGGAAGACTGTTTTGTGGTTTATTCTTCTGAGCTCCTGAGTCATCCCTCATTACTGATGTACCTGATGATGATTAGCAATGTAACCAATAAAAAAAATTTTTAATACAACATGTAGAACCATCAAATCTAAAGTCCCTCATCATGACAATACCAGCTCAGCTATAAGTCTTCCCAAAAGTTGAGCTGGTCTATTCACACTTTTACTTAGTTTCAAAGAGCAGGAAGCCTGCAAAAGTGGAGAAGCGCTGGTGGTCCCCGTGAAGAGCGCCGTTGCCCATTCTCAGCCAAACCTCATCCCCTTTGGCCAGCTTCAGCACTGCATGGTTGCTGGATGTATCTGATTTCCCCTTTGTTTCATAACTAGAAAGAAATAAAGGCACCAACTACTTAAGTCTTTGCAGAAAACAGCCAGCTCTTTACCAAAATCTGTCCTCCCTTCTCTTCCGGAGTCTCATACAATTACGCATAGTCCTGGGATTAAATTCTCTAAATGACATGTGAACAGAAATGACATGTGCCACTTATATATAGGATTCACCAATACAGCTCTCACAAACAGCCCCCCTGCTCCTTCCTCATTATGACTGTGTGGAATGCTAATGACAATGACCAGCATGACCATGGAAGCCATCTGTCGAAGCCCGAGTGTTTGAAGACTGTGCCATGAGAAGAAAAGGAATTTCTATCATGTTCGAGCCCCTTGGACCAATGTTATAGCAGTTCAGTCCACCTTAGCTAATTTAGAATTTGGTTCTAAAGAAGGGTGCCGCGATAACGCAAACTAAAACATGTTTCATCGGCTCATGGTCAGGCAGAGAGCAGTGAGGAAACAGATATTGTGGGCTTGAAAGTTGGAGATCCCTGTCATGCTAGAGCAAAACATTTAGGAAAACGTGATGACTTGGAATAGAATGCCTGATGCATAAAAATGTCCACAAGCTTGTCCTTTCCTCCTTCTGACTGTGGCAATGACAATGATGTGAGAATTCGGGAGTCAGTTTTATAGATGGCAGAAATGTTTTCACCAGCCCACATCCCTCAAAAACCTGGTGGAGCAACCCTCCTTCCAAACTCCACACAATTCCCTCCTCCACCCTTTCCACCCCATCCCTCCCCAACCTGAAACCGGCCAAGAAAAATTGAGTTCTAGTGTGTTCGAGCCACAATATTCTGGATCTCTTTGTTGCAGCATTTCACCTACCTAACTCATCTTTTTCTCTTTTGGCTTTTCAAAGCCTCTTACTAGAGGCCAGGGTCCAGAAGAAAAAAATATGGCAATCCCCACAAGTCATCAAAAATAACCGAGAAAAGATAACAACCACGAAGTTTTTCACAGAGTTTCACAATACCTTACCCATTTATTTAATTATGGGAAAGGTGTTGGCCTCTCTTCCCTACATCTTAAGCTTATATCAGAGCAAATTGCAATATTTCTTTTTTAAATGAACTTTTTTCCAAGGTGCCTAAGGGCCAGCTTGCTAAGGTAAACATCAGAGCCACAACAGTGCCTAAAGAAGGAAACCAACTCCCAACTCTTGAACTGCCAGCTCCAGGGATGATAGAGAAGGCCACCAAAGGGCTAAACTCTAGGCAAAGGGGGCGGAGAGTAGGAAAGAAGAAGAAAAGACTGAGAGGGAAGGAAAGAAAGAATGAGTTGAGAAAAGAATACAAATGATTAGTTATGGGGAGTGTTGCTAGTAATTAGTTCAAGACCTCTTATCAACCTGCTTATGCCCAAGTTTATCAGATTCACTGCTTCCCAAACAGTAATGATAATCTGGCCGTATATTGTACATGGGAGGTCTCAACGACAACAAGGTTTATGCCAGTCTCTGTTGATTCCTGTATACCTGCTGGCATTGGCCATCCTTTGAGCGAACAATGGCAGAATGGATACCTATGATAGAAAAGGCCACTCACCTGTACATGCTGAAGACCGTGTTGCCATTGTGCATGAGGTACACATACACTTCCTCAACGTCCTCATGCTTCATCATGCTGAAGGTGAAGAAATACACACCTGAAAGAGGCCGATATTTATCCACATTTATATTAACTATTGTACCTTGAGGACGGGGAGATAGCGGGGAGATATGTCACATGACTTCACACTTCTTTTGTTGCTATTCTACGTGGTATGTAGGTTCTTCTTGGCCTTTATTTCTATGAGTGTCCCTTAACCTTCAAACTGCTTTACACATTGAGACTTTCTCAGTGTGTAGACCATGTTTCCCTAACAAGAATATAAAGTCTTTAAAGGCAGGATTTGGCTGTATCTCATGGCCTCTCCTTGCCCCTAACAAAGCGCAAAGTATAGAAACCCATCCCTAGGTTTAGATTAACCATCATTCACACCTTCCTCAGGACGCATATGGACAAAGTAGAGAGCCCTGCATGGAGGCACCCATGGTCTTCTGTGGCCTAACAAAATGACCCAAGTGCAACATTGTCATTAGTCAAAGATAAGAAAGTACTGTAGCATGGTGAAATGTTCATCAGTTCTAATAGCTCCAGCAATTTCTCATGTTATTCATTGTAAGTAGGTGAAATTATGTACAATAAATAGAAAGATTCAACTTTGACTCAGCAGCATGACCTTGCTACTAAAAATATGAATCCTTTTCATTAAAATAACACCAACATATTTTAAAATATGTTAGTTTTCTTTTAGGAGTCTAGGGCTCCTAATTGAAAGTAACTTAATATACCTGATACACTTTAAATGCCAGTGTAGAAAATACCTTCACTGAAAGATTAAGAAGAATCCAACAGTAGAGAGATGAGTGAAAAGGAAAATCTTCCTAACTCTAAACGATCTTGGTTTTGAGAGTGCATTTTTGAAAGATGAATGAATATAAATCATCAAACTCTTATTGATTTCCATGCTACATTTTTAAACTAATGGCCTTGTCTTAATCTATTTGAGCTGCTATAACAAAATACAATAGACTGAGTAGCTCATAAATAACAAAAATGTATTTCTTACAGCTCTGGAGACTGGAATTCCAAGACCAGGTGAAGGCCCTCTTCCAGGTCACAGATTTCTGGTTGTGTCCTTACATGGCAGAATGGGCTAGGGAGCTCTGTGGGACCTCTTCTATGAGGGCACTAATCCCATTCATGGGAGTTCATGTGATCTAGTCACCTAATTCCATCACCTTGGGCATCAGGCTTTCAACATGTGAGTTTCAGGGGGACACAGTCAGACCATAGTAGACTTTGTAAAAGAAAAACCCAGAAACATCTTAAAAAAAAAAAAAAAAAGCACCACATAGTTCTATGCTGTTTTCCAAAGGTGCAATCAAGTAAAATAGAAGCTCTAAGGCTACCATGTTGATCCATCTGCCTCTGAGTCAAGTGGAACCAAATAAAGATGTATGATTGGGCTTCCCTGGTGGCGCAGTGGTTGAGAGTCTGCCTGCCGATGCAGGGGACATGGGTTCGTGCCTCAGTCCAGGAAGATCCCACATGCCGCGGAGCGGATAGGCCCATGAGCCATGGCCGCTCAGCCTGCGCGTCCGGAGCCTGTGCTCCGCAACGGGAGAGGCCACAACAGTGAGAGGCCCGCGTACCGCAAAAAAAAGGCGTCCTGGAAACGAGAGACAGCAGATACCCAAGTGTTGGCACTGTTCAAGGGACAGGACATGGTAACACTCCTGTCCTTTGGGCTTGGCAGGTCATGGGGGTGTCCTACTGGGCTCGTACCCAAAAAAAAAAAAAAAAAAAAAAAAATGATGTATGATTATGCTTAATTTAGTGTCAGGCTTGCATATTCAATGTGCTGAGAATAAAAGATATGGTATCAAAATAAGTCATGTTCATTCATATGCCTAAAGATTGGTCCACAGATGAAAAGTAAAGGCAGATAGAAATTAGAGACTCAAAGAAAGTAATTTATATGTGTGCAGTTTTTCACATTTTACAAAACTTCTTATTACATGCACACACAACAATTTTCAATGCCTCAAGAAGATAAAGTGGCAATCAAAATGACAGAAAAAGGGACTTCCCTGGTGGCACAGTGGTGAAGAATCAGCCTGCTAATGCAGGGGACACAGGTTTGAGCCCTAGTCCAGGAAGATCCCACATGCCACAGAGCAACTAAGCCACAACTACTGAAGCCCGCCGGCCTAGAGCCCATGGTCCGCAACAAGAGTAGCCACTGCAATGAGAAGCCCACATGCCACAACTAGAGAAAGCCTGTGTACAGCAACGAAGACCCAATGCAGCCAAAAATAAAATATAATAATAATAATAACAAAATGACAGAAAAAGATATTACTTTTCCTGGAAAAAATGACTATTATAAAAAATAGATGTAGAAGCATTTTAGAAAGACTAAGAAACCAAATGGTAAATAAATGAAATGACTATAGAGTTGGAAATATAATACAAAAGTGAATCTATATTATATCCACACGTGGCTTTGGTCTGCAAGGGAAGGTACTAAAACCAGAGATAATACATTTGAACTCTGTTTTTCAGGTCTTTGTGCTACATAATTGTAAAATTCAGCCTTCTCTGTCCCATCACTCCCAGAGTTAAGAAGTATGAAAAGGTCATTTTATAATCTATTGGATGAGGTTTAAACAGTAAAGTGGGAGTCAAATGATGGTTGTTATTGTCTGAATTATGTCCAGCCCAAGAGAATTCTGAAAAACAACTAAATCCTTGAGCTTCAATTATAAAGCCATTGAAAGCAATGGAAGCATTCATTGGGCATATCTATGCACCTATGTAATTTGTGGCACAGACAGTGTTTAACAAAATAGTTATAGGAAAATCATAACATAAGCCTTCAGAACAGAAGATCACATAAGAAGATTTAAAGCTGATTGAAGCATGATGAAAGATTGCATCTATCACTTCGTATGTCAGCTCATTTCTGACCTCAGCTGGGTAGAAAAATAAATCAAGGCACACATTAAAAGCATTTGTGACAGGACTTCCCTGGTGGCACAGTGGTTAAGAATCTGCCTGCCAATGCAGGGGACACGGATTTGAGCCCTGGTCTGGGAAGATCCCACATGACGTGGAGCAACTAAGCCTATGTGCCACAACTACTGAGCCTGTGCTCTAGGGCCCACAAGCCACAGCTACTGAGCCCACGTGCCACAGCCACTGAAACCTGCACACCTAGAGACCGTGATCTGCAGCAAAGAGAAGCCACCGCAATGAGAGGCCTGTGCACTGAAATGAGGAGTAGCCCCCTCTCGCCGCAACTAGAGAAAGCCCGCACGCAGCAACGAAGACCCAACACAACCAATAAATTTGAAAAAAAGAAAGCATTTGTGACAAATCTAACATGGCCATTGCACCCATCCGAATTTTCTTTTTTTTTTCCTTCTCAATACCATATACAGAGACAAGGAAAACTGACAGCAAACACCAAAAAAGTATCCATTCTCTGCAAAATTAGGAGACTGAAAACAAATCAATAAACTTAAAATATCAGTTAAGTGCTGTCACATGTCACTGACAGCAGGCAGAGTCACGGGGAGTCAACATGGAGGGCAAGGAGTTTTGAGGAAGCCAAGTGGCAGCAGATCTCAAACAGTGCCCAGAAAAACACACTCCCTGATGCAGAAGGGCCACTCTGAAATACAGATGCTGAAAAGAAGCTCCTGTGAGCAGGGCTGAGATGAAGCAAAAGTTATGTTTGGGGAGAAGGTTGCTAGATAAAGTACAGAAAGTGTGGAAAGCCATCCTGCAGTGGCAGATCTCAGAATCTGCCAGCAAATATAAGGCTTCTAAAGGCAAAGGAACTGGCAAGTGCAAGGCTGGTTTTAGAAGTTTTCCTAGAGCCAGCGCAGTCTGGGGAGACAGAGAAGTGTGGCCACACAGAGAAAACACACAAAGCGGCTGTAGTTAAAAGAAGTGGCGGGGCTTCCCTGGCGGTCCAGTGGTTAGTACTCTGTGCTTCCACTGCAGGAGCACAGGTTCGATCCCTGGTAGAGGAAGTAATATCTGGCCAGCCCTGCGGGGCAGTCAAAAAAGAAGTGTAGAGTGCTCGCTTCGGCAGCACATACACTAAAATTGTAACGATACAGAGATTAGCATGGCCCGTGTGCAAGGATGACATGCAAATTTGTGAAGCATTCCATATTAAAAAAAAAAAAAAGAAAAGAAAAGGAAGAAAGAAAACAAAGAAATGGGGAGTCCCCTGGCAGCAAGGTAGGAACCACCAAGCCACCAAGTCTGGAAGTGTGCTGGGGTCCCTCCCCTTCCCCAAGAAACTACTGCATAGAGCTGATCTAGGAAAATTCTTCAACCATCAGTTAATTTTAGAAAGTAGAAAAGAACAAAAATTACTCACCAAGAAGAGATTTTATCATGTGGTAGATGAAAAATGTAAGCAAAGATTCCATCATGGGTTTGAAATATATTAATGAAGCAAATCCCTCTATGAAAGAACATTGTAAAACAGAATGCAGAAACCCATGGTAGAAATGACCAGACAAGAGGAGGAACTGAAAACCAGGACATCATGACTAATGTAAAACACAGAAAACGTTTAAAAAAAAAAAAAAAGAGTATCACAGAAACAAGACAGAAGAAATTGGAAGAAGCAAAAAGGATAATTAACCCCTAGAAGATGCAATCAGACTAAGAAAAGTTAAAAACAAAACAAATAAAGTATACTTGGAGTTCTTAAAAAAGTTAACCAGTGGTGTACTAAGGTGCAGGGGAGGGGGTCAGGGGGATGCTTGTGAGCAGTCCACCCCACAGGGGAGGAGTATTTTATCTCTGACATGATTAGAACTGCTGGTCTATGATGCTAATAAAAAAATCTAGCTAACTTTAATTGACTTTATTACAGTTTTTAAATATTCTATAGACAATATATCCTGTTTGCCTAATTTCCTAACACAAGTCAGACTGCTCCCAATGCCACCTCACCTTAGTACAACGAGAAGAAAAAACTTTATTTATGTTTTAAAATATAATTCAAAGAAGCTTTCCCAGACAAAAAGAAGGCTTACACACACATATTGAAAGGACACAGCAGGAAAATTTGACCCAGAATGATGAACACTTCTTCTAGAAAACTCACTGGACTTTGAAGATAGAGAAGGAATTCTTTGGGAAGTCAAGCAGAAAGACTGTCACTTATAAGATGAAAAAACTCAAACTTATGTCAGAGGTCTCCAGACCAAATGCCAGAAAAGAGGACCAAAAAAAAAAAAAAGCCAAGGTTTTTATTTGCAGCCAAGGTTATAACAGTTTAGAGCATGTAAAGTCTCAGGGAATACTGATGGCATAAGCTTTCTTGAGAAAATTAAAGATAAAGTTTAGCTAATAAAGAGATGTCTGGGAGACTGGCAAAATGACTAGTGGTGAACATTGAATATATTTAACTGCAAGATAAGTCCAAATCATAGGAGGGGATAATGTTGACAAACTAACATGTAATTGTTTTATACCTTGACAATGTATAAATGATTCAACCACCAAAAGTTAAAAATTAAGAAAGAGAGAAGGTGGAAGACAGAATAAGCTCATTGATTGGCTTATTTGTAATATTTGAGATATATATATAGATATAGATATAGATATAGATATATAAAACACTATCCAAAAGAAAGCTGGGGAAGCTATAATATACTAAACATAGGAGACTTCAGAAATATTTTCAAGGATAGAGAGAAACATTATATAATGATAAAGGGTCAATTCACCAATAGTCTAAATGTCTTTTAACTCATGAGTGGATAAACAAACTGATACATCCACTCAACGGAACACTACATAGCAAGAAAAAGGAAAACACTATTGATTCATACATAGACATGTGTAAACATTAAATGAATTTTGCTAAGAGACATATTGTATATATTGTAAAATTCCATTTATATGACATTTTGGAATTCTAAGGTTGGAAAACCAGTCAGTCATTGTCAGGGGTTGGAGTACACAGGGGTTGACTACCAAGGGATAGCACAAGGGAATTTGGGGGATGAAAGAACTGTTCCATTTGATACTATGCGGTGGAGATATATCTCTATGCACTCGTCAAAACCCATAGAGCAGCTGTACACCACAAAGAGTAAATTTTGCTCCTTGCAGAGTTTTAAAAGCTCAGCTAGAATATGAGAAACTCAAGATGAGATTATGACAAATGAATCTAACTGTGTTACAAATGAATGAAGTAACAGAACTGAAGGGCATGGGGGAAAAGGATGATCTAAGGGCTTTTAAAGACAGTGTTTTGACTGGACGGTAAAAATAAAAAAATTGGACACAAACATTACACCCTAGTTGGTAACTTTGTTTCTCATGGCACACGGGTTTGCAATTTTTTAACTACTTTATTTGTATACTAAGGTTCAACAAATAAGTAAATATATTATAGATTAAGAGAGCCAGGGTTCACATTGTCAAAGAAAGAAGTTACAGATAAATAAAGAGGATGCTAGGATGAACTCAGTGGTGCTGGATTTGAGTCAGATGTATCAGAATGAACTCATGTTTTTTCGTTTGTTTTTTAACACACAATATAGATAGATTGTATCAGAATGAACTCATGTTTTTTTGTTTGTTTTTTAACACACAACATAGATAGATAGATAGTAGGAAAATACAGATATGTATGCATGCATGATTAGTATACATGTGTATTTCCTAACTCTGTCCATTGGCAGGACCCAGAAGCAGTGACCTCCTAATAGCGATGAGTACATTTAGCACCCAAGTCTTGGTTTCTAAATACTACTCTCCAATGAAAGGAACCAGGACTCCTTGGGGAAATGGGTATTTCCAGAGCTAGGACAGGCGAAAATGCAATATGAGCTTGAAACAGCTTGTGGCACTAGAGAGTAAGAAAGTTGTTGGGGACTGAATAATGGCCCCCATGTATGCTCACGTCCTAAAATCCCCAAGATCTGTGACTGTTCCCTTATATGGCAAAAGAGATTTTGCAAGGGTGATTAAATTCAAGGTTTTGAGATGGGGAGATTATCCTGGATTATCCAGGCAGGCCCAGGGTAATCACTCTGTCCCTATAAAAGAGCCAAGGAGGTGAGAATCTGAGAAGACAAAGTGATGTGACAGTGGAAGCAGAGATTGAGGTGATGTGGCCAATAGGCAGGGAATGGTGACAGCCTCTAAAAGTTGGAAGAGGCAAGGCCCTAGAGCTCTCCAGAGGAACAAGCACTGCCCATACCTGGACTTTAGCCCGGTTAGACTGATTCTGAAGTACTGACCTCCAGACCTGTTACAGAATAATTTTGTGTTGTTTCAAGCCTAGTTTGTAGTAATTTGTTACAGCAGCAATAGGAAATGAATACAGAAGTACTCAAAAAAAAATTTTTTTAATGTTTTTAAAAAAGGATACGGGGCTTCCCTGGTGGTGCAGTGGTTGAGAATCTGCTTGCCAGTGCAGGGGACACGGGTTTGAGCCCTGGTCTGGGAAGATCCCACATGCCGCGGAGCAAATAGGCCCGTGAGCCACAACTACTGAGCCTGCGCGTCTGGAGCCTGTGCTCCGTAACAAGAGAGGCCGCGATAGTGAGAGGCCTGCACACCGCGATGAAGAGTGGCCCCTGCCCGGGCTTCCCTGGTGGCGCAGTGGTTGAGAGTCTGCCTGCCAATGCAGGGGACACGGGTTCGTGCCCCGGTCCGGGAAGATCCCACATGCCGCAGAGTGGCTGGGCCCGTGAGCCATGGCCTCTGAGCCTGCGCGTCCGGAGCCTGTGCTCCGCAACGGGAGAGGCCACAACACTGAGAGGCCCACGTACTGCAAAAAAAAAAAAAAAGAGTGGCCCCTGCTCGCCACAACCAGAGAAAGCCCACGCACAGAAACGAAGACCCAACACAGCCAAAAATAAATAAATAAATTTATTTTAAAAATAATAATAATAAAAAATTAAAAAAAAAAAAGGATACGGCCTTACTTGGGGTGTGGCAAAGGAGAGGGGATGAACTCAGTTATGATACATTTAAACTGTGAGAATAAGGGCTTTTCAAGGCAGAGGTAACTATGCCCTTAAGCTTTATTTGGTTAGTTTGAATGAGTTAATAATCTAAGTAGCCCATGGTCGTCATCATTTTTTAAAATGTCTCTGTCTTTTCACACACACATATATATATATGTTTTAACCAGAATCACAAAGAAATCTTAATTCCCTCAGGGTCTTTCTTTCTTTGTTCCCTCCCCCTTCCTTCCCTCCCTCCCTCCCTCCCCCACTTCCTTCCTTCTTTCGCTTGGTTGCTTAACTGATTAATCCAGTCATTTACTTTTACCTCTCACCTGATACTGGGGCCCCAAATCTACCGGTCATGACATCGAAGAAATTTCCGATGTTGGTTTCGACGCTGCTGAAGATAATCCCACTGTTCTGATTGCTGAAGTGAGTTGCCAGAGAAGCCATGAATGCAATCTAAGCAAAGAGTTGGTGGTTAATTAAAAGGCAATTTATCTTAGAGAAATAAGGTTTTGCTACAAGTAAGTTTATTTCACCAATATGTGTAACAGCAAGATTGGAAATAATTTAAACATTAATCTATAGAGAAAAATTAAATAAATCATGGTGATTTCTAACATTTTTATGCTATGCATCACTAAAAGTATATATCAACAGTTCTGAGCATGTGTTTCAATGAACATTAGACTTTAAAGTGCTTTCTGAAACCAAAATTCAAAGAGTCATGTACCAAAATGTCCATTGCAGCTCTATTTACAATAGCCCGGAGATGGAAACAACCTAAGTGCCCATGATCGGATGAATGGATAAAGAAGATGTGGCACATATATACAATGGAATATTACTCAGCCATAAAAAGAAACGAAATTGAGCTATTTGTAGTGAGGTGGATGGACCTAGAGTCTGTCATACAGAGTGAAGTAAGTCAGAAAGAGAAAGACAAATACCGTATGCTAACACATATATATGGAATTTAAGAAAAAAAACATGTCATGAAGAACCTAGGGGTAAGACAGGAATAAAGATACAGACCTACTAGAGAATGGACTTGAGGATATGGGGAGGGGGAAGGGCGAGAGAGAGGCATGTGACATATATACACTAACAAACGTAAGGTAGATAGCTAGTGGGAAGCAGCCGCATAGCACAGCTCAGGTGCTTTGTGACCACCTGGAGGGGTAGGATAGGGAGGGTGGGAGGGAGGGAGACGCAAGAGGGAAGAGATATGGGAACATCTGTATATGTATAACTGATTCACTTTGTTATAAAGCAGAAACTAACACACCATGGTAAAGCAATTATACCCCAATAAAGATGTTTTAAAAAATAAAGTGCTTTCTGAGATATTAAAATTCTATTATCATATAATACTGGAAAATTTGGATGAAATCTTCCACATATAGCTATTAAATGGCCATTAGCATATACTAAAGGATCCGAAAAGTCCGGCAGCCAGCTTTTTAACTTTGTTTGCCTTGTGTTATTTTCTCCAAAAAACACCTGTGATATTATGATTTATAATAAATATATATTTAGTATTCGCCCCCAGTTCTGGCAGAGAACTCCTAAAATCCTCAGAATTTCCTAAGTGTTGAGGGCAATCAAGGGGTCTTTTGTTATGTTAACGAGGTAACTTTGGAAAAACCCCTCGGGAGGGTCTGGTTGCCTGTGGAGCCAACCACGTGATTAGAGAGCTTTGAACTCTCAGTCCTCCCCCATCCCCCCCTTCTCAGCCCCTGCCCCCAAACCTCCGCAGAGGAGAGATAGGGGCTGGACAGAGAATCAGACACCAATAGCTAGTGATTTAATTACTCTTGCATAAGTAATGAAATCTACATAAAAACGCTCCGGACAGGGCTTCCCTGGTGGCGCAGTGGTTGAGAGTCCGTCTGCCAATGCTAAAAGACATGGGTTCGTGTCCCAGTCGGGGAAGATCCCACATGCAGCGGAGCTGCTGGGCCCGTGAGCCATGGCCGCTGGGGCTGCGCGTCCCGACCCTGTGCTCCGCAACGGGAGAGATCACAACCGTGAGAGGCCTGCATACCGCATAAAAAAAAAAAACCCAAACTCCAAGTTTTGGAGAGTTTCCCAGTTGGTGAACACATGGAGATTTGGGGAGAGTGGCGCTCTCAGATAGGGAGTGGAAGCTCAGTCCCCTTTCCCCACACCTTGCCCTATGCATCTCTTCCATCTGGTTGTGCTTCAGGTACATCCTTTTATAATAAATTGGTGAGCAAGTAAGTAAAATGTTTCTTAGTGCTTCTGTGAGCCGCTTTAGTAAATTAATCAAACCCAAGGAAGGGGGGGGGGTCACTGGAAGACAGAAGCACAGGTGATAACCTGAACTTGGATTGGTGCCTAAAGTGGGGGAAGTGTGGGGCAGTCTTGAAGGACTGAGCTCTTAAGTGTCAGAAGTGAGCTGAATTGTAGGACATCCAGCTGGTATCCGAGAATTGCTTGGTGGTATGGGAATAGCCCACACTCGGAAATTGTACCACCATTGGAGAGTCACATTTGAAAGTCAATGCCAGTCCCCTGTCCAAACGAGTCATTGAAACTGAGTGCGAATTAGATCAATAAATTCTTTAACTTGCTGGGATTATCCATCTTGGATTAATGGAAGTTTTAAGGGAGAGGGGTGAGAGAGGAGAGAGCAAATAATTTCAAGTTCTGGAAGACTTGGGGTGTGGACAGGGAGGCAGGCCTGGGAGAATCAACACAGAAAGGATTGGGGCAGTCAGAGGACAGTGTGAGGGCACCAGACACAGAAGGAGGAAGAAGGGGTGACACCGGAGGACGAGATTTAGAAATGGGGATGAAGGGGCCGGAAGTCACCCTCCGTTACAATCTGCCCAGGACCGATCTTGTCTCCACTTTTTTGTGTCTGTTTTTGTTTTTGTCTTTTGTTTTTTGCGGTACGCAGGCCTCTCGCTGCTGTGGCCTCTCCCGTTGCGGAGCACAGGCTCCGGACGCGCAGGCTCAGCGGCCATGGCTCACAGGCCCAGCCGCTCCGCGGCATGTGGGATCTTCCCGGACCTGGGCACGAACCCGTGTCCCCTGTATCGGCAGGCGGACTCTCAACCACTGCGCCACCAGGGAAACCCTTTGTCTCCACTTTAATGCCTCCTTCAAAACATGTGAAAGTAGTTCTCCCTAATGACCATAATGTGGTTTTAGGGTTAAAAAAGCTGATGGAGCAAATGTAATAATTGCCCAGGTGTTCTCCATTAAACTGGCTACTACAAGGCCCCTTAACTAGCATATAACCGTTCACAGATTTGGGTTAGTTTCTGGCTTTGAGAACCATCCATCTTATTAGGTACCTATAACCTGGGCGATGGCATCTGTCTCCTTTTCTTTGTAAATTTATACTGGCACACAGACCGCAGGTTGCTAAAATTATTAAACAGCAGTCATTAAAAAGTTACGAAAAAAAAAGACTTTAGGAAACCACAAAAGCAGGTTGAGTAACACACAGGATCTCTTAGCTTACCCTTAAAATAGCTTGATTCCCCCCAAAATGATGGAATTTATCCAAGGTCAAACAACTACCACATGTGCCCAAATAAAGGGTAAGGTTTTCCCCCACTGATACTTCAGAGTTGCTGTACCTTACAGTTCTTTGAAAGTTTCTCGTGTTATAGTATATTGTCCATGAAAATATTAATCAGTAATCAAAGACAGAAATTGGAAAATTTTATTTAGAGCCAACCTGAGGATTATAACCCAGGGGACAGTCTTTCAGAAAGCTCTGAGGACCGTTCTGAAGAGGTGTGGGGGTAGGGGGAGAAACCATTATATATGTGATTTTGGTGAAGGGGTCCATGCAATCAAGCACACATCTTGGTAGAAGGTTACTGCTATTCACAAGGAGCAGATAATCTTAGTTAATGGTTTCAGTGCTTTTCTAAGTAATGGTAAGATGCAAGAAACTGGGTTCATAAATTTCTCTCCTGAAAAGATTGAACTGTCTGAGGGCCAGTGCTGTCAATTTTCGCAGAGCACAAAATGTCTCATTCTGATCTTCACCCTGAATTCCTTTCACAGTGTATTGTAGGTCAGCGACTGCAGTGGTAATGACTTGGTTCTTATAGAACTGGATGGTGGGCAACATTCTTTATTTTACAGTCCTCTCCCTTTTGTTCTTAATTTCAACCAAGGTTTGGGAGGCATTTTGTGACCAATTGTCCCACTGCACTAGGAATGCGCATTCCCAGGTCAGGTGAGGATTTCCTTGACAGGACACTTCATGTGCTATTACTGGACCAGACCCAGTTAACAGTAGCCAAAAGCCTCTGGACCACCTGTGTTACTAATCTGTTACGGTCCAGGAAATGGCTCCCTCTTCTTGCTTCTTCCTATATCCCGAGTTACACTATTACAATCATTGATCTTACAGAACTATATATTTGGTCAATTGTTTCAAGTCCCCTAGTCATCATTATTTTTATTGGAAGCTCAGTCACACACTGGTAATAAAAGAAAAAATAATCTTATAAAATAGGCAGAACACAAGTAATATAGCTAGTAACATTAATAAGGTTGTAAGTAAGTAATGTTATCTTCTAAGGAGTTACACGTCTGGTGTCAAAAGAAGAGAAATTGATCTTTATGGTTGAGCAGTTATTTCTGCCATTGGGGAGGTCTGGTTAATGCATAATGCAGATGCACAATGCACACTAGAGGGGAGGGAGGAGGCCAAAATGGGCAGAGAAAAAATTATGTTTAAATTTTTCTTGTCTTGCCTTAAAATATGAATTTTATTCCATCAGTATGTTCTCTCAGTTACTTAATTTTAATCACTATTTACTGTTTCAGGAACACATACCAGCCAGAAACAAGCAATAAAAAATGCTAGTTTTCAATGTTGATAGGAGTCCCTTGGAAGTCCCATCTTAAAAATATTAGCCAAACAAATAAATAAATAACCCAGACTTAGTAATTTTCTTGGTGTGACCTAACCTTACATCTCACATTTGCAAGTTTTAGGTGTTACTGACAACAAGAATTTTGAAGATCACTTAAAAGAGAAATAAAGAACAGATAAATGGGGGACTTCCCTGGTGGCTCAGTGGTTAAGAATCTGCATGCCAGTGCAGGGGACACGGCTTCAATCCCTGGTCCGGGAAGATCCCACATGCCACAGAGCAACTAAGCCCGTGGGCCACAACTACTGAGCCCGTGCTCTAGAGCTTGAGAGCCACGACTACTGAAGCCCGTGCACCTAGAGCCTGTGCTCCACAACAAGAGAAGCCCGCGCAGCGCAGCAAAGAGTAGCCCCGGCTCTCTGCGACTAGAGAAAGCCCACACACAGCAATGAAGACCCAACGCAGCCAAAACTAAATAAATAAATTTATATATAAAAAAAGAACAGATAAGTGGGTAGTGGGCTTGAGATAAAATGTCCAATGATAGCCTCATAAATGAATTAAAAAAACTTTAAGCTGAAATGAATATGGTCTCATGACTCAAAATAAAATGCCTCCAGTAATAAAGAAGATACTGATGAGAAAAGCTTTAATAAAAATTAATGCCACGAAAACTGATTTGATAGAATTACTTGTATATTAATATCCATATATGTAATTTAAATATGCAAATGTAACAAAATTGATAAATACATGGAATGGTCAAATATTTACTTAATAATATTTTATGCCTCTAAAAGTTCACATATTCGAGTCGCCAAAAACCTTTTTATTGAACATGTCTCCTCATTTGGAAAATGGAGATTAGCTGACCTTCAGGGTTGCTTTGTAATTTGGTCTAATGAGGGTGTTGAATTTCACCCTTCGTACATTTCTCCCTAAGAATGATTTCAAAGCACTTTGACAGCATAGGTCTTCTGCAAACACCCTGTGGTGGAGATGAACAAATTGAGACAGGTTTACTCAACACTGAGGAGGTAGAAGGACTCAAGCCTTCTGATCCCTGGACCCTGAGTGAGGGTCATCTGGAGACGTGCCGAGACGATTTACCTGCAGTTCTGGTGGGATCCCCGGGTAGCCCTTCTCTCCTTTGGGGCCATGCTGCCCACGCTCCCCTCGTGGCCCCAGATCACCTTTGTCTCCTTTCTCTCCTTTGGCCCCTTCGTGGCCAGTGGCTCCGTTATTGCCATTGTTTCCATGGTTTCCTTAAACAACCGGACATCATCACATGAGAAAGCCCAGTCACTCATACTCACCATCTATTTTTATACAAATGCAGCTCCTTTCTTCAAAAATGCACAAACTTAATTGTAAAAGGGGACCATCTGAAACAAGCTCAAACACAGCCATGGTGACATCATTGGATGGGATCGCTTTTAAATGGGACACTGAAAACAGCCTTAGATACTCTTAAGGCTCCAGGCTCCAAAGCCTGTTTTTCCTATAAAGCAAGACTTGGATGAAAAATTGCATAGAGACATTATAAAGCATCCTTTATAAGAGCAAAGATTTGAAACCACCTAAATGTCCATCAATACTGAAAGGGCTAAATTAAAAAATGGTACCTCCCAGTAAATGATGTTATATAGTCACAAAAAAAGAATGCTGAAGCAAAATATTTAATAGCATGATATTTTTAAATAAAAAAGGTTATGAATCAATCAATAGTGATAGCATGATACTATGTATATGTGTATATATATGTATATAATATAATATAAAATATGTACAGGTTTTATCCAAAGGGGAAAAAGACTAGAACAAATTGCATAAAAATATTTTGCAGTGGTTTATTTTTTTCTAAGTGGATGAAGCACAAATGATTTTTGTGTCATTCTATACACTTTTCTGCATTTTTGAAATTTTCTACAAAGAACACGAACTACTTTTATAACTGGAGGAAAAGTAAAATCATTGATAAAAAATTATAACAGTGATCTTGAAAGCAAGACTTGGATAATAATTTCAACTCTTCACTTTACTTTGCTAAGAGATCATTTCTACACCTCTCCCTTTATTTTTATATTTGTTGAATTACAGGCCCTTTTGTTGTTTATTTTGTGTGCCACCTTTGGTCAGATTTCATACCGAGCTTGCAATTCTTCCAGGTTAATGAACTTTGACTGGGTTTACAAGTTAATGTGCTAATGACAAAACTGCTCCTGATGGGAAGCACATAGCCAAGGCCAGCCTGTCCTGTGACCTCAGAAGAGTTTAGACCTAAGAAGATTTTAGAGGGATCTGAAAGTCCCCTACCTGTAATCACTGTACGGGCTGCCCGCTGTCCTTGATGTTCAGTGACATAGATTCCAAGCTACTGATCATAAAGTCTAACAGAGCACTTTCTCATTCTATATTTGGTTTCATTTGACAAGCCACTCAAAAGTATTAAGAAAAATTAAACCTTATTTGTTAAATATTAACATCAATGGGAGTAAGTCAGAGAAGAGCAAGCAGACATTTGCCAAACCCTGAGAAAATGTTCTATCCCCAGGAATTGACCTGGAGACAAGAAAGTCAGTTAAACCCCCAGATAGATTTGGAGGTCCTGGGACAGAGGGCACCTGGGCCGCCCTTTCCTTGGCTGACCCTGGAGACTAGCAAGTTCCCCAAATGATCCATGTCTTGGGTGCCACTCAGTAGTAGAAATGGCTGAACAGTGGGACTAGAGGGACCCAGTGGAGCTCTACAGCATGCCCTGTGCCACCATATGGTGCTGGAGCCCAAAAATGTCCCCATGAGTCCAAGAGAGGCATGAAGGTCAACTGAGAGACAGCTGAGCACGGAAGGACCTGGGGGTTAAGGGAAGAAAAACTCAGCTAGACCTAGAATCAGACAGAAAGATGTGTAGCTCAGTAAAAGAGACTGTGAAGATGACTAAAACCCAGACCAGCAACCTCTCCTTCCCACTCTCACTTCCCAAACCCCCTGAAGCCTAGATCTAGTGCACTGGATGGAGCACACGGTGGCAGAAACACTGAAACAAGAGTATAAACCTGTTCAGCTCCAGTGGTTCCAGACTCCACACTGCGGAAGGGCCTCCTGGCCTGTAAGCTGGGGCCCCAGCATGCCTAATGCCTGTGGGATTCTGCAAGCAGTATGGATAATAAATACTATAGTTTATACAGTTCCACCTCATTAACTCAATAAGCCCAGTTCCCCACCCAACTCTCTTTGGGATTTTCCATGCATAAGCTTTGGATCACGCACAAGTGATCCCAGCTCACTGAGCTTCACCCCTGGCTCCTGTTTTGGTATAGTCTGAAATTAGACTGGAAACAACGTATCTCTCTCATCCTTACCTGGAATGCCAGGGAGACCAGGAGGTCCAGGGGGGCCTTGGTATCCTCGAAAGCTGTAGTCTCCATGACAACACTTGCTGCAGTCTGGGGGCAGTCCTCCAGTTTGTGAAGACTTTGAAAAAATACAAAGAGAAGCTTTAGAGAAAGGTACATATGAGTAATTAGAACTTTTGAGCTTTCTTCCTCTGGCCACAACCCCTAGGTAAGCTTAATTCCAAACAGCCTATGACAACATCAGAAAAGAAAGTGTGGGGTGACTAATGTCATCTTATGTCAATGGCAAAGGAGTCAGGGAGTAGCTAAGGTGAGGTGATAATCAAAAGGCAATGGAGGGCTTCCCTGGTGGCGCAGTGGTTGAGAGTCCGCCTGCCGATGCAGGGGACACGGGTTTGTGCCCCGGTCCGGGAGGATCCCACATGCCGCGGAGTGGCTGGGCCCGTGAGCCATGGCCACTGAGCCTGCGCGTCCGGAGCCTGTGCTCCGCAACAGGAGAGGCC
>NW_006793865.1:1151412-1155211 GCF_000442215.2 Lipotes vexillifer | reverse complement strand
AAAAAAAAAAAAAAAAAAAAAAAAAGGCAATGGGAACAGGACAGTCACTAGAAGAACAGGCTCTTTAGAAAGTGGGAGTGGGAGTGGAGGATTGGGGCTGTGTTTCTGGGAAGTATGTTCCTGCTGCTACAGGAAAAGAGAAAGCTCCCTTTCTCTTCCAACTGCCAGTAGTCTCAGATGTAGCTAGATTGAGTAGATGACCCTCAAATGATCAAAATTACCAACCTCAAATATAGTTATTAAGTCTATCTATATTCATGATACTGGGTAAAGAGTTCTTAGAAATTCTGAATTGTATCACAACACACATAAATTGCCTTAGAAAATAAAGGAAAGAAAGTATTTACTAGTCCAATAAATTCTTATTAATTATCTACATCCTGAAACAACTTTAACTCCTTTTTTTACGTGGGCCTCTCACGGCTGTGGCCTCTCCCGTTGCGGAGCACAGGCTCCGGACGCGCAGGCCCAGCGGCCATGGCTCACGGGCCCAGCTGCTCTGCGGCATGTGGGATCTTCCCGGACCGGGGCATGAACCCGCGTCCCCTGCATCGGCAGGTGGACTCTCAACCACTGCGCCACTAGAGAAGCCCTAACTCCTTTTTTTTAAACTTCCACCTTTAACATGCTGTTCTGTTTCATATTCCACTTGAAAATTTAAAGTGATTAACGCATTATTTGAACCGAGATTTCATGAGTACTTAATGGATATTAAATGTATTCAAATATGACACTGAGTTCAATGCTTCTTTATTCAATGATAAATTTCTAAAAAACTTATGCTTACTGTCAAGGAGCTAGAGATTTGGCAGAAGTTGAATGGCAGAAGAGTTAGAGTTGCTCATAAAATTTGGAGTCTCTTCTAAATTGGCAACTTTAAAAAAAAATTATTTATTTATTTACTTTTGGCTGCGTTGGGTCTTTGTTGCTGCGCACGGGCTTTCTCTAGTTGAGGTGAGCGGGGGCTGCTCTTCCTTGCGGTGCACGGGCTTCTTATTGCGATGGCTTCTCTTGTTGTGGAGCACCGGCTCTAGGAGTGCCGACTTCAGTAGTTGTGGCTCACGGGCTTAGTTGCTCCCGTGGCACGTGGGATCTTCCCGGACCAGGGATCGAACCCGTGTCCCCTGCATTGGCAGGTGGATTCTTAACCACTGCGCCACCAGGGAAGTCCCTTAAACTGGCAACTTTTAATGATGGCTTACAAAAGACTCGTGGAAACTTTCCTCGACACCAATTATAATTCAAAAGTTTTTTGAAAATAGCATACTGTTGCTAAGGGATTCACTTTTTAAAAGGAAAGGATGGGGTGAGAGAGGAAGGATGAGAGAGAGAGAGAGAGAGAGAGAGAGAGAGAGAGAGAAAGGGAGAAAGGGAGGGAGGAAGAAGTCATTCAAAACTGAAGTTTTCTCTATCATTAGAAATCCAAGCAGAACAATGCATCAAGGCTTCACACAGCTGCACCTCTAGACTTTTATAGCGCAGGAAACTACTCAATACTCTGTCATGGCCATGGAAAGGAATCTAAAAAAGAGTGGATATATGTATATGTACAACTGATTCACTTTGCTGTACAGCAGAAATGAACACAACATTGTAAATCAGCTATATTCCAATAAAAATTATTTAAACAATTAAATTAAATTAAAACAAACAAACTAAAAAATAAGCTTGGGCTTTTTTCCTTACACTCATTCCTTTTTCCTACAGGTTCCCACCTATAGCTATTAAGAAAAAAAATGCAGAACAGCATCTGTAGTCCAAGCAATTGCCTGCAATGGCTCAGAGCTCAATCTCAAGTTTTCAGTAGCTAGGATTTGGAGCAATCTCCTAGTCTAGTCTTCTGTCCCCCAGACCCAACCTTGGACAGGTATGGGAGTCAATGAAATCCTTTTATAAAACTGGCAGAGGAAAAGAAAATCAGTGAAAGCAATTGGTCTGAGACAAGGGATTTCAGACACTTGGAAAGTCAGACACCACAGCACCACTCCACCTTCTAATCCAAAAATGCAATCTGAGAAGTAGGTATTCTGTAATTTCCTGGTATGATTTTGCTAATATGAAATACAGCTGTTTAAGCTCCAAGAAATCCTAAGCTCTGCCAATAACAAATTTTAGGGAAGGAGAAGGGTGGGGAGGGAGGGAAAGTACTGAAGTGGAACCATTTGTTTAAAAATAGAATTGAAAAACTGAGATGCTAAGAATGTCAGAAAAAGAAGTGGACTGGAGCCAGAACTCCCATCATAGGTCTGTGTGACTTTTGTGAAGTCACTTTCCCCCAGACATCATTTTTCTTGTCCACTAAATTAGAGGATAGGGTAAAGATGGTCATGAATTTTCTTTCCAGCTCTACAATGCAAACAAGGATACTGAAGTCTTTTCCAAGCCCTCAGATGGTGACTTAGAAACATGTCGTTTTGAAATCTAGTGTCTGGGTGTGAGGCGTTAGCGCCAGGAGATGGGGTGCATACCCAACCACTTTGAGAGCATAGCGCTGCCGCCAAAACAGGGAGAGACTTCTGGTCATTAAGTGGGCCCCTTCCTGAGAACTGTCCTGTGACATTTCACAACATGGTCCTCCCTCTGGCCTGGTCTTTCAGAGTTCAGTCAAATGGAACCATGTTCATGAGCCTTAGAACAAGTTGGACAGGATGTGTTCATTGAGAAGTTTTCTCCCAGGTAAGGGAAAATGACATTCTAGGTAGTTCTCTATATCACCCTCTCAAATTTATCAACTCCTTTCCCCAAATTAGGTCAAATTTGAACACCAAGTTCATGCAAATGGACAGCATGGGAGGAAGAAAGTCCCTAAGACAAGTTCCATCCATTTTGTAGATGGAGGCCTAGGGGCAGCTACTGAGAATGAAGCTCTACTATTGGGAAATGACTTCAGGAAAGACAGTCCACAGCTCCTTGCTTAACTTAAGGAAGAGGGAAGAGAAAGAAGGTGAAGGGAAGTGGAAGAGGGAGAGATAGGTGTCCAGGAAGAGAGGGGAGCTGGATAAAGGTGAACAATAAAGAGCTACAGAAAAGAAAATGCCAGGAAACGAGAGTGCAGGTCTGCTCAGCCCACCTCTACACATCTCCGCACAAACGCTATGGCCAGAGTCATCTTTCTAGAACGCACACTTGATCACCTCACTGCCCTGCTATGCACAAACAAACAAACAAACCTTTGCTGGCAAAATAAGGTCTAAGCTTCCTCACCGGCCCAGGGAATCCATCAGGTGGCGCTAAAATCACTGGTGTCTTCCTCCTAAAGCCCAGCTCTCCAGCCACACCCACTCCTCCAGCCTCTCTCAAGGCTCTTGCTGTGGCGCATGTTTGTTTATTTTCTTTTTTCCGGGGATGCCCACCCTTTCGTCTGATCTTTTGAGATCTGACTCAGCGATCCTTTTCCCCCAATAGTCTTTTGTGCCATTACTTTGTTTATCACATGGTATTTAATTACCTGCTGATTTATCCCCACTAGAGCCCTTCAGCATTGTTCAGAGAGAGAAGCTTGAGTGTATTTATCCCCATCCTAAAACATGACTCACAGTAGAAGCTCACAAATTAATTGGTAAAGGGATGAATGAGAGAAAAGGAGGAGTAAAAGAAAAGAAGCCGTGTGGGAAGTGAGGCAAGAGGGAAGAACACAGAACAGTCCTAAATTCAATGTGGGTCTCCATATCCACTGGCAGAGAGTTGTACTGAAACCTCTAGAATATCAGTGGCTAAATCTCCTCACTACCTCCTGTTGGGGGTGGTTTGGAAATACTTCAGGAACCCAAGGGAGTTGGAAAGCCCCCCTCCCCCCCCC
>NW_006793865.1:1135003-1151402 GCF_000442215.2 Lipotes vexillifer | reverse complement strand
AGAGCCCCCCCCCCCCCCCCCCCCCCCGCTTAAAAAAAAAGAAAACCCAGAAAGTGGCTTCTTTCTCCCTTCATCTGATTTCAACATGCTAGATGCCTAGAGGCACTAGAAGGTGGGGTGGAATAGAAATGTAATTTGGATTTCAGTGGCCCGTCAAGAATTGATGACCGATGACAGCCTACATCTGCCTTCTGCCGCCTCTGGGGGCTCACATGCCATGACCAGGAAGAGGATCCAGCAAAGAGCCCATTTTTTGAAGTAGGAAGTCCAGATCAAGGCTTGGACAAAAGTACAGATATCTTTACCGCTGAGAAAAACAATGAGTAGTAGTCACTCTTCAGCCAAAAGATTGTCGGATGAAAGAACAGCCTCTAAAAGTGGCTTTCAAAAAGCAGGATTGGATTTAGAGGTCATCGTTTCTTCCACGGCTCTGCAAAGGAGCAATTTTTTCTTGACCGGGTCCCACAGAATAGCTTGGGCAACTGCATTTGTGGTCAAGTTAGAAGTCCCAGGTTTCTCTCAGATCTACAGCTGCCTGTGATCTTGGTCTGATCACACTACCAGTCTCAATGCAAACATTCAATCTGTGGCCAGAGGGGTTTAGATTTCAGCTGCATGGACTTTGTCAGGGCCTATTCAATGCATAGAAGCAGTCAATTCTTGTAGTAAAACTTATTTGTTCAAAGATCACATGATTCAGAGGGCTTCCCTGGTGGCGCAGTGGTTAAGAATCCTCCTGCCAATGCAGGGGACACGGGTTTGAGCCCTGGTCTGGGAAGATCCCACATGTCGCTAGAGCAACTAAGCCTGTGTGCCACAACTACTGAGCCTGAGCTCTAGAGCCCAAGAGCGACAACTACTGAGTCCGCGCGCCTAGAGCTGGTGCTCCGCAACAAGAGAAGCCGCTGCAACGGGAAGCCTGCGCACGGCAGCAAAGAGTAGCCCCTGCTCGCCGTAACTAGAGAAAGCCCGCGCGCAGCAACAAAGACCCAATGCAGACAAAAATAAATAAATAAAATAAAATTTTAAAAGTGTTTAATAATGAAAAAAAAGATCATATAATTCAGAATAACTCTCCTTGCCCCTCATCTGATTTCAACATGCTTGATACCTAGAAGGCAAATCAAAATCTGCTTCTTCCTTATGTTGTACGCTTGAAGCTAACATAATGTTATATGTCAATTGTACCTCAATTAAAAATTTTTAATTAACAAAATAATAAAGACATACTTGAAAACCTGTTTCTTCCTGTTCTTAATGTTTTCAATTAAAATAGAGCCCCCCCCCCCCCCCCCCCCCCCGCTTAAAAAAAAAGAAAACCCAGAAAGTGGCTTCTTTCTCCCTTCATCTGATTTCAACATGCTAGATGCCTAGAGGCACTAGAAGGTGGGGTGGAATAGAAATGTAATTTGGATTTCAGTGGCCCGTCAAGAATTGATGACCGATGACAGCCTACATCTGCCTTCTGCCGCCTCTGGGGGCTCACATGCCATGACCAGGAAGAGGATCCAGCAAAGAGCCCATTTTTTGAAGTAGGAAGTCCAGATCAAGGCTTGGACAAAAGTACAGATATCTTTACCGCTGAGAAAAACAATGAGTAGTAGTCACTCTTCAGCCAAAAGATTGTCGGATGAAAGAACAGCCTCTAAAAGTGGCTTTCAAAAAGCAGGATTGGATTTAGAGGTCATCGTTTCTTCCACGGCTCTGCAAAGGAGCAATTTTTTCTTGACCGGGTCCCACAGAATAGCTTGGGCAACTGCATTTGTGGTCAAGTTAGAAGTCCCAGGTTTCTCTCAGATCTACAGCTGCCTGTGATCTTGGTCTGATCACACTACCAGTCTCAATGCAAACATTCAATCTGTGGCCAGAGGGGTTTAGATTTCAGCTGCATGGACTTTGTCAGGGCCTATTCAATGCATAGAAGCAGTCAATTCTTGTAGTAAAACTTATTTGTTCAAAGATCACATGATTCAGAGGGCTTCCCTGGTGGCGCAGTGGTTAAGAATCCTCCTGCCAATGCAGGGGACACGGGTTTGAGCCCTGGTCTGGGAAGATCCCACATGTCGCTAGAGCAACTAAGCCTGTGTGCCACAACTACTGAGCCTGAGCTCTAGAGCCCAAGAGCGACAACTACTGAGTCCGCGCGCCTAGAGCTGGTGCTCCGCAACAAGAGAAGCCGCTGCAACGGGAAGCCTGCGCACGGCAGCAAAGAGTAGCCCCTGCTCGCCGTAACTAGAGAAAGCCCGCGCGCAGCAACAAAGACCCAATGCAGACAAAAATAAATAAATAAAATAAAATTTTAAAAGTGTTTAATAATGAAAAAAAAGATCATATAATTCAGAATAACTCTCCTTGCCCCTCATCTGATTTCAACATGCTTGATACCTAGAAGGCAAATCAAAATCTGCTTCTTCCTTATGTTGTACGCTTGAAGCTAACATAATGTTATATGTCAATTGTACCTCAATTAAAAATTTTTAATTAACAAAATAATAAAGACATACTTGAAAACCTGTTTCTTCCTGTTCTTAATGTTTTCAATTAAAATGAGTTTCATCAATTCGCCATTCACTACACTGAAACCTTAACTCACTCCAGTACTACGCTGAAAGAGTTAAAGATGTTTCCTTAGATGCTGTGCTTATGCTCAGCATCTTACACAAGTCCTCTGTGATTATCAGGCATTAAATCATACAAGAGAATCAAGTCTGCATTTTAAGCAGTGTGCTTTTGTTTTAACTCTTTGGTCCTTTGTTAAACGGAGTGAACGTAGAGACTTAGCAACCTAGAGGGCTATAAATCAAATAACAAAGCATGGCGTGAAATGTCACAGTAAACTCGCAAATCAAGTGAAAAACTCAAAGCGCAGCTTCTCTCTGCTGGGAAGAATTAACGAAGTCCAACTTACGATCTGCAGATGATTATCTCTAATGATCTATCTGCAAAGGTCAGATCTGCAAAGGTCAGCTCTCCTTTCCGCATCAACAGAGCAAGAAAGAAACCAAATCACAGCAGAGCAGCGCTGGCTGTCCCTGTTCCCCTTTCTGATGGGGCAGCTGTGGCCTCTCTTAATCTCAGTCCATCAGTGCTACCTCTGCTGATTTTCTAACACAGACCAGCCTCGTCCCCAGTATCCCACAGCAACCCAGAGAGAGAGACCCACAAGCAGCTCAGCCAACTTCTGGAAAGCATCGATCCTAAGAATCATAGCTGAAAAAAGAGCAAAAACAACAAAACTCATTAAGCTTTGACAGTAATCCTTAAAAGAGAATTCCGAGTACCTGGCCCCAGAATGGGGTGATCTGGGCTAGGTCATCTACCTCGGGGTGCGGTAGCTCATCTGGTCTCAGGGGTTTTAGGTCTGTAGAAGTGTTATTATCCACAGTCCCAGTTTTAGGATGGCTCCGCTCTCTCACTTTCTCCCTCTTGGAGCCGCTACGGCCAGTCTGCTGATGGCTTTGCACTATTCTCGCCACCACTTTATTAGCTCTTCCGCTCACCTCCATGTATTCATCTTGACACAGGCAAAAAGGGAGGAAAAGCAAAGCCAGCAGGTGCCAAAAGACGAGCTGCCTTCCGAGCATGATTCTCAACAGAGCCACAGAGCCTCCCGGAGAAGACGGCTAGGGCTCCAGCTGCCGTGGTCTCTTCGGGCAAGTGCCAGGGCTGCAGATGAGACTTGCAGCCGTCCAGGCGGTTTTATACTTCGGTATGTAATAAATAAGGCTGCAGGCCAGAGGGAGAGCAGTGCTCCTCCGCGGGTGGAACAGCCCCCATTCATTACTTTCCCACATCACAGGCAAAACGATTTGTGTGACAGCTCCCAGTTGGTGGAGCTCATAAATGTCACACCTTGGCATTTTTTTGTCAAAGTGTGAAGAAAACATGCACAACCAGCTGGAAACAGGCAGCATGTGTCCAGTGGTTTTCTTTTGCTATTAGACATGGAAAGGCTGTGTCTTTGCAGTCTAAGATGCCTTTTGGAAAAGCCTCCTCCCGGGCTTGCCAGGAAATTCGGGCTTAACTGCATCAATTCCGTCAGAAATGGCAGTGCGAACGTGTTCAGGGCCATCAAGAGAGCTCTGCACTCTCATTGCACAGTTAATATTTCCCCACTGTAGCCGCCACTTAAAGGCACGCATTTCTGCCTCTGGCACTGGCAACAGAAGACAGTTGGGTGACTCCAGAACACTGAGCTGGATTCAGGGGCAGAGTCTCTGGGTTTAGCAAAAGCATTTCCCCATGCTAGGCTTCATTTCCTTTTCCCTGGAGTTCCCAAAAGCCAAAGTTAGATCAAAGTGGACCAAGTCGCTTTATTGCCAGATGAAGATACGACATCCTGCTTCATATTAAAAGAAGGTTGTCTGTCTCTGGCTCCTCTTCCTTCTGACATATTCTTGATTAAATTGAAGAAATCGAGGGACTTCCTTGGTGGCGCAGTGGTTAAGAATCCGCCTGCCAATACACGGACACAGGTTCGAGCCCTGACCCAGGAAGATCCCACATGCTGCGGAGCAACTAAGCCCGTGCGCCACGACTACTGAAGCCTGTGCTCTAAAGTCCATGAGCCACAACTACTGAAGCCCACGTGCCACAACTACTGAAGCCCCTGCGCCTAGAGCCCGTGCTCCACAACAAGAGAAGCCACTGAAGTGAGAAGACGGTGCACTGCAACAGAGTAGCCCCCGCTCCCCGCAGCTAGAGAAGGCCTGTTGCACAGCAACGAAGACCCAACACAGCCAAAAATAAATAAATAAATTTATATATAAAAAAAGATGAATCAGGTTTTTTAAAAAAATAAATGAAAAATAAATAAAATTGAAGAATTGGAAAGCATCAAACCAAACAACCTCCCTCAAGTAGATCAGGATGGAGAGAACTATCATTTCCTTTAGGATACTTGCTACATTTTTAAGAATTCAGCCAAAGAGAAAATGGGCATTCCTAACCTCTTAGGAACAATAAAGAGAACTTACATAGCTTTGCCATTAATAATTGCTTCTATTTCCATATCATTTTATTTAATATTACTCATTCACTCACATAACAAAAAGTCACTGCCCTCCTCCATGAGGACTGAAGACACCCTGGGGCTTAAAAGGCAGTGAGTGGCCAGTATGTGATGCTCAGAGGACAAGGGTGGCAGTGTAAGAAGCCGAAGCTGGGGAAGCCAGGCCTGATGCTGAGGCGACAGAGCAGCTGGAGAGAGGAAAGTGGTGAGAGGGCTGCTTACAGCTGCTCTCCTCACTCAGCAAAGGGGCCTGGGAACCAAAAGCCAAAACTCTCAACGCAAGATTCATCACTCCTGCCACTGCCAGAACAGCTGCTTCTAGACCTCACATTTATACATAAAAGGATTTGGTGTGGAGGATGGAGTGAGAGAGTGATTCAGTAAAATAAAAGCTCTTCAGTTCACAAATGCAGGGGCCTTGGGAGTCATGCTTCTTCTAAGCAGGCAGCTCCCACCTAGCGGGGTGTAAGGAACTCTGCCATTCCCATTTCATAAGCCTACCCTTAGGTCTCCAGGATTTCCCCACTGGAGGATTTTTTGAGTTCTGTGATGAGCACTCTTGGGCAGATATCCCTGAGGAAGGTAGTGCGTCAAGCAGTTATCTGACGTCAATTCTTACTGAGGATTTTTGAGCAGACCCGGGGCAGGAGACTGGGGAAGGACAGCTCTTAGGTATCCTTGGACAAGCAAGTGGATGGGATATTGCTGTGGCTCCATCATCAGGGAAGCCTGGAAAATATTTCACAGGGAGACCACAAAGCAAGAAATGTCTCTGAAATCTAGGTCACCTCATTCACGAGTTTTCTAAGAGCTGTTTCTGGCTGCTTCCACCACCTGGACCATATGGATAAGTAACTCCAAGTCAACCTCTTCTGACTTTCAACTGTATTGAGAATTTCCATTGGTGTTTTCCACCCTTTCATTTATTCTAGTGGTTCTCAATCCTGTCTGCATAATAAAATAAACCAGGGAGCTTCTAAATATATCAGTGCCCGGATCCCATCCGAGACCAATTGATTCAGAATCGCTAGTGGGGCCTGGGCACTAAGAGTTTTTGAAAAGTCCCTGAGATGATTCTAATGTGCAGTCAGGGTTAGGAATCACTGACCCATCCTTTCCTTGACTCAGTAGGAGTAAATAACAATAATATCTCTCATTTGTTGAGCACTTACCATACATCAGCCAAGTACTCTGCTTTAGCTCACTGACTTCTCTCAGTAAACCTACTGTTCTCGTCTTATAGATGAGCAAACAGAGGCTCAGAGAAGTAAAGTAACTTGCCTGGTATTGCACCGTTGGAAAGGGGTTATTAGGATATGACTCCATCTGTCTTCCTCCCTTCTACAGCAAAGCAGAGGACCAGTGTCAGGCTGACTGCAGAGAGAAGGCCAGCTGCACAGCGGCCAGGACAAGAATCTGGAGTCCGAGTGTTATATGATGAATTGTAGCACCCAAAAAGGCATTGAGGTTCTAACCCCCAGTACCTATGAGTATGATTTAATTTGGAAATAGTCTTTTCAGACAATCAAGTTAAGATGAGGTCATTAGGGTAGACCCTACCCAGATATGACTCTGTCCTCATAAAGGGGAAAAAACTAGACATAGAAACAGACACGGACACAGGGAGAACACCATGTAAAGATGAAAGCAGAGATGGGGTGATGCACTTAAAAATCAAGGAACGCCAAAATTGCCAGCCAACCACCAGAAGCTAGAAGAAGGGCATGGAAGAGATTCTCCCACACAGCCCTCAGAAGGAACCAACCCAGCTGACACCTCCATCTCAGACTTCTAGCCTCAAGAACTATGAGACAATAAATTCCTTTGTTTAAGCCACCCAATTTGTGGTAGTTTGTTGCAGCAGCCCCAGCAAACTAATACAGAAAGCATGTAAGGAAGCCTTAAAAAACTCCAGAGCTCATCATCTTCCAGACAGGGAGATGGCAGTCTAAAAAGATTTAGCCAATTGCTCAAGTTCATGGACAGAGAATAGCAAACCTGGCCCAGAGAAGAGTCCCCAGCCCCTTAGTTTGTGTTCTCTGGCACCTTCCCATGAAATGCATTTTAAACCTTGGCTTATTATTAAATCTTACTTGGGGCTATCATTTCATAATGCTCTGGCAATGTCCCTTGCTCAAATATGTGAATAAGCTCTGTGGAGACCTAAATGGGAAGGAAACCCAAAAAAGACGGGATATATGTATACCTATAGCTGATTCACTTTGCTGTACAGCAGAAATTAACACAACATTGTAAAGCAACTATACGCCAATAAAAATTAATTGAAAAAGAAGATTCTCTCTTGAACTTTTGAAAAAAAAAGATATGAATCAGAGTTGGGCATAATTTCTTTTCTTTTTTTGCTAGGGGGGAAGGTGGGCATAATTACTTAATTGTGGGGTGAGGGTTGAGAACATCTACACCCAGCAAACTCATGGAAGGTGCCAGAGCCCCAGTTCTGCACAGCTGTCTCTGGCTCTGAGAGCCCACAGCAAATGACTGGGGACATCTGGCTGCTATGATGTACCGGGACTGCCACTGAATCCTGCTTGCTTGATTGGCTCCTAGGCTACAGCCAGGACATTGGCACAGATACCACCATGAACCACAGAGGTGCAGACACTGCAAATACGTGTGAAAAGTCAGCTCCATAGATCTGCTCTGCAAGCCAGAGGCAAATATTTGTTTAGCTTCACAGAGGAGGCTGTTATGTGATGTGTAGGTGCCCTGTGGCCTCCCCCAGGGCGCTCCACTGTGCCCTTGGTCAAAAGGAGATCAGCTCTGGTGTGGCAAGGGACAGTCAAGAACTGTGTGCTACAGAACGTGTCTTTATATCAGTGCCAACTGAAAGGGTAGCTGAGGAAGGCATGTGTTTGCGTCATTTCCAGAAAGGAGCAGCTGGAGTGTGACCCACCTCTCTCCTACCCCTTCCCACGGAAAAATTCTCCCGACACTCAGCTCAGCGAATTCTGAGATTCTAAACTCAAGGCTTGATCCCTTTGATTGAAACTTAAAATGCAAATAAAATTAAAATACTTCCTGAGATGAGATAGTTTAGCTATACTGGTCATTTATATCTTGATGTTGAAGACCTTTTCAGATTATTTTCAGAGAAGTTTTGTTTGAGAAGAATTTACAAAAAGGAATATAGTGCATTCAGAAAGGGCCCATTGTCTCTCAATATTAGCTGGTGCTGGGACTTCCCTGGTGGTCCAGTAGTTGAGAATCCACCTTCCAATGCAGGGGACGCAGGTTTGATCCCTGGTCAGGGAACTAGGATCCCACATGCCACAGGGCAACTAAGCCTGTGTGCTCTAGAGTCCACACACCACAACTAGAGAGCCCTCGAGCTGCAACTACTGAGCCCACGCTCTCTGGAACCTGCTCACCACAGCTAGAGAGAGGCCCACAGGCCACAAAGAGGAGCCTGCGCACTGCAACAAAAGATCCTGCATGCTGCAACTAAGACCAGGTGCAGCCAAAATATATATATAGATAGATACATACATACATAGATACATACATAGATAGATAGATATTCGCTGGTGCCATTTTAAGAAAAATAGGTTTGTGCTTGGCACCAACGTGAGGCAAAGTCAGGGGAGGAATTGGTCGGCTAATCAGGGTGTCATCACCTTGGTGAAATTACACATTTTAGGGTCTGACCCTCATTAGGCAAGTGCAGGAGACCCATTGCCAGTGTCCCAGGAATGGATGTGTCTTGATGGCCAAAGGAAGGCTGTCAGAGACTGATGTTTTTTTGTTTTGTTTTGTTTTGTTTTTTGGCCATACTGCATGGCTTGCAGGATCTTAGCTCCCCAACCAGGGATTGAACCCTGGTCCTCAGCAGTGAAAGCACTGAGTCCTAACCACTGGACCACCAGGGAATTCCCCAGAGACTAATGTTTAAAATCCAGCATTGGGCTTCCCTGGTGGCACAGTGGTTGAGAGTCTGCCTGCCGATGCAGGGGACGCGGGTTCGTGCTCCAGTCCGGGAAGATCCCACATGCCACAGAGAGGCTGGGCCCGTGAGCCATGGCCGCTGAGCCTGTGCGTCCGGAGCCTGTGCTCCGCAGCGGGAGAGGCCACAACAGTGAGAGGCCTGCGTACTGCAAAAAAACAAAATAAAATAAAGTAAATTAAAAAAATAAAAATAAAATAAAAACCAACATTCAAACATTCTCACTTATAATGAAGAATATAACTTCAAATGGACTATACATGTTGTACATGTTTGCTGGACAACAAATGTTCACTGTAGGAAATCTACAAAAGAAGCCAAATTCTAATCTGAGAGGTGTGTGATAAGCATGAAATTGTGTGTGTGTGTGTGTGTGTGTGTGTGTGTGTGTGTGTGAAATGAAATTTGTTATTTAATATTAATGGCTGGTATCATCATGCATTTGTGTCTGTAGTTAGGGTCCAAACAGAAAATCAGAAACCATGCCAAATACTTAAACAGAGAGAGTTTAATACAAGGAATGGGTTAAACACAGAGATAGTAATGACAGGACGCAACCATCTCTTAAGGCTGGGAGAACAAAGGGAAGAGGGTGATGGTACCAGAATTCAGAAGCTAGAGGAAAGGGCCCTGCAGAGCTGGAACTCAGATGTCTGAGGAGGGGTCACCGCCCAGCTAAAACTGGTAACTTTATCAGGGTACAATGAGGTTCATTCTGGGAATATAGAAAGATGCTGGACTGGAGCCGACTATAGCTACCAGGGTGAAGGGCCATTGCTCAGATGACACAAAAACAGCAAGCAAAAGGAAAGAGTAAATGTCTCCTGGGATACTCCCCCTTCCAGCACCTCCTACTGGTTGACAAAGGAGGAGACTAATCTGCAGAGTCACAGTCCCAGGATCACAGGACAGATTATTTGAAGCTGGGTTGGAGCCAAGAGACAGCTGCATGGCTTGAACAGAGGAGCTGCGCCAGCCCCGTCTCTAAGAACGGTCCTGCTACAGGAGCAGAAGTCAACTTACTGATGCAGCATTTGAGACCCATCCCTCAGGCGGATCTGAGTCTCCTTTTGTGAATTTTATTCAGACCATCTCATTTTTCCTAATAATTTCTTTCTGCAGGCAGAGACAATCAAAAGCTTTCTTATTTCCCCTGGAGGCTGCACCCAGAACACCTGGATTGGATTAGTGTATTCATAAATGACCTTTGGAGTCTTTCTCTTTCAGGGAATAGTGGACACTGACATAATGACCTCCGCCAGGACTGGTCAGCCCAAAGTCGTTTTCCTCATTCAGAGACTGGGGTTTCACTTCTGCCGATGGAGGCCAAATGAGCTTGATCCAGATGCTGAAGAAGCCTGAGGCAGAAGCAGCTGACACTCAGGAACTCCATTTCCCAGCAAGGGCCAAGCCATGCCATCCTCCTGGTAATCTGAGGCAAAGTACAGTCACATAATCAAGGTGAGACAAGTGTTGTTTTCTCAGAGATCTTGCTGGGCTAAAGCAAGATCCTAACAAATGGAATATATATATATATTCATATATACATATATATATATATTCATATATACATATATATGTATACATACATATGGAGAGAGAGAGAGAGATTTGGATGCATATACACATGAAGAGAGATTTACTTTAAGGAATCGCCTCATGCAACTGTGGAGGCTGACAAGTCTGAGACCTACAAGACAAACCAGCAGTCTGGAAATTCTAGCCAGAGTCCATTCTATAGTCTTGAGTCCAAAGGTAGTGTGGAGGCAGGATTCTTTCCTTCTCGCGGACCTCAGTCTTTTCTCTTAAGGCCTTCGGCTGATTGGATGAGGTCTACCTGCATTATGGAGGGCAATCTGCTCTACTCAAAGTCTATGGATTTCAATGTTAATCACATCTTTAAAAACACCCTCACAGCAACATCTAGACTGGTATTTGACCAAACAGCTGGGCACCAGAACCTAGCCAAGTTGATGTGTAAAGTTAAGCATCATAGGTGTCATTGTAGAAAGTGAATAGATATCTCAGGAGAGCTGAGTACATTTGGTAACCACAAATAATAATCCAATAATACTTGAGAGTCTGGAAGAGAATTTTCCCATCCTGAAATATTCCATGGAGGATTAGCACTAGGGGACAGGCCTGTGGAGATCCCTCACTCTCCCTACATTCAGTGTCTCTAAGCTCAGCCTTCCTTAGGCTTCCATAGGTGTCCCTGCCCCCACCCAATCCTTCCTTCCATTGCCCATCAGTCCTTATATGTTCCTCTCTCCTGGTCACTATCTCCTTGCCTGAAAAGCCTCTGATGCCAGAGTCCCCCTTCACAATGCTTTGCCAGGCTTATTCAGGTGACACCGCAATGGGTTCTCTTGCTGTTATAATAAATGTCTGAACACTCATTTCACACTTAGCATCATCTCCATGGCAGACACTGTTTTGTTTAGGGACTGACAACTATTCTCTTTCTTCCTTGTAACAAAATCTTGATTTTGTTCTTCTTTCTGAGGAAGCAAGTCTAAGCCACAGGGAGTAAATCAGGATTGGTATCATCTTTTTGCCAGTGATTATCTGGGGTGTTGACTTTGACATAATCCAGTGGGAAAGGAATCTGCTAGGGTACTTAGGGGGAGGACTCAAGACTCCTCACTCTTAAAAAGGGACATGCAAGATGGAAATGTACATTTTCTGTCTCTTCCTCCACTTAATCTTATCATGTTTACAGATGAAGTGTAACACGACAGACAACCCCGAGGACGGCAGAAGGGAAAGATATAAAGAATCTGATCCTTGAGGGCATCCAGGAGCCAGTGATTCTAATCTACAAGCCACTCAACTGTCTTGCTCTGTGAGAGAATACATTATGTATTGTTTATGCCTTTGATAAACGATACTGTCATTATTGTGTTATTACTTAATAATCTCTGCACATTTGCCTTTTTTCAACTAGATTGAAGACCCTTGAGGGAAATAATAATACCATGTTTATTATTGTATTTACAGCTTTCACATAGTAAACACTCCATAAAAGCCTTTCATTGATAGAATAAATAAATGGAAAATATAACCCAAATTGATAGATTACGTATGGGTTGTTAGTTAAAGCTCCCCTGAGCTCAAAAAAGAACTTTTCACAGCAGAAACGGTGCCCTGTATTATCATTTCATTGTTCTCTTCCTAGACATTTCCCAGCTTCATTTGCAGTTCAGCTGGGACCAGGTGACTGGATTCTGGTCAGTGGACATGGGTGAGGTGAACCACTTCTGAACTTGGCCTTGAAAACCTTCAGTGAGACTATCCTACTTTTCTTCTCCCACACTGACCTTGGAGGCCATGTGTTCCAGATGGGGGCCGTGATGGCAGAGCCTCTGTCAGCCTGGGTCCCTCAATGACTGGGTGGAAGAGTACCCTGCTGACCCTTATAAATCATATACTCCAAGTAAGTGATGTAATTCGTTGTGTTAAACCACTGTGCTTTGAGGATGAATTTATTTTACAGGCAGTCTATATCCTACCTCACCTAATAGGCATCCTTAACTAGATCAGTTCCTTCTCTCTTATGCTCTTAGAGCACTAAAATCTCTTCTCTGTAGTACTTTCCCAGTTAATATTTGTGTTTGTTTGTTGTATTCTTTTTTTTATTGAAGTATAATTGATTTACAATGTTGTGTTAGTTTCAGGTATACAGCACAGTGATATGTACATATATACCATATCTTCTTTATCCATTCATCTGTCGTTAGACATTTAGGTTGCTTCCATGGCTATTGTAAATAGTGCTGCCATGAAATGAACACTGGTGTGCATGTATATTTTCGAATTTGAGTTTTTGTTTTCCAGATATATGCCCAGGAGTGGGATTGCTGGATCATATGGTAACTCTATTTTTAGTTTTTTAAGGAACCTCCATACTGTTCTCCATAGTGGCTGCACCAATTTACATTCCCACCAAATGTGTAGGAGCGTTCCATTTTCTCTACACCCTCTCCAGCATTTATTATTTGTAGACTTTTTGATGATGTTGTATTCTTTTATTAATGTTGTTCTCTTCACTAGACTGTGTATTCCATGTGAGATCATTTGTTTTCTATTATATTTTTAGTATCTAACATTGTGCCAGGATTATAAATGCCAATAAATATTTGCTAATGATGGACAGATAGATGAGTGAATAGATGGATGATCGATGGATGGATGGACGGATGGGTGGGCGAGTGAATGGGTGGATGATGGATGGATGACAGATGGATAGATGGGTGGGTGGTTGTATGAATGAAAGGATGGACAGATGGATATTTTTTTTGGCTTCAGAGTCAACTTGAGTTTGATTCCCAGCTCCCAACTTGCTAGCTGTGTTTCCTTAGCCATTCTAAGTCTCAGGTTCCCAATTAGTAAAATGAGACTAATGATATTTGTCTCCCATGGTGGTGGCGAAGATTAAAAGACATGGTTCTGTAGTGAAGCACTGTCTTCCCAGCACAGTGCTTGGCACCCACTAACTATCATTGTAGCTCAAAAATAGAAAAAAAGGGGTGGAGCTGGAGGAAATGATTAGAAAGAAAACATTTGGTCAATATAAACTTTTATTATACTTCCTGCTAGTGAGTAAGCAATTAAAAAGAGCATTTGAGTCATTAAACCTATTAAGAGGCTTCAGATCAATAAAAACAATTTGTTTCTTTTGTGTCTTTTTTTAAGTGCTGGGAGAAATTTTTCCTCCATAGAATTCAGCTTGTTGGTGTCCAATAAATAGTTTGGGAGCCCCGTGTAATTTATAAGATATTTCATTAACTTCTTTTATTTCTCAAAGATGCATTTGAGAAAATAAGGATAGATTTCTTTTCTATGCAGAAACAGAGACAAACCTCCAGAAGGAATAAAGCTCTACAGATATATGAATAACTCATAGAAAACTTTCAAACCACCTTGAAAATTAATCATTTGGTTCAGCAAGTAATAGGGCTGCCCTGCCTTGCCTGCTTTCGTGGTTTGCCACAGTTCGTTCCAGGATCTTCTGGAGGTATTAAAGAGCAAAGTGTTTCCACATGAGTCATGCTGATTCCAGACACTCCACCCCAACCACAGAGGGGAATAGATCTGGGGTTGGCGTCCCAAATACATTTCTTTATTCCAAGCCTTAAAGTAGGCCATACAGGAAAGGCATTCTTGGATTCTAAACCAAGAGTCTACCCAGCCGTGTCCGCTAATGAGTTTCTTCATCCCATTGTTTTCTGTCTGCTGGTGTGACGTGGTGCTCTCATCTTGCAGAGCCATTTGTCCCTCTAGGCTGCCGGACTTCCAATGAAGCCAGTTGAATGCTCATGCCCTGTGACTGCATCCTTGGCTGGCCCCACTGAGAATGAATTTGGGTGCAAAATCATCCAGTTTGTATGCACCTAGCTGGGATGTGCATCCATGGAGAGATCACGTGTTTTATGAGCAACAAGAGCGTCCTGGCCAAGGATCTTTTTTTTTTTTTTTTCTTGTACACCGGTCTGTAATTTTTAATTATAATCAACTATCAAAGACACTGCACCTTTCAAGTCTTTGAGCATAACAATGTTTAACAGTGGCTTTATTAGGTGAATGCTTGAAAGTATTCAACATTAAATTTAATTTACTTCAAATGTTTGCAAACACATCATTAGCAATTCTTAACTATTTCAAACCAACTAATTCGAAGTACAGAAGGCTTGTTTTCAAATAACTCTTCTGAGGTGACACGAAGACTGAAAGAAGCTTATGACTTGAGTCCTGGTCTCTAGCCAACAACTACTATATCATCACTGGTGAACTCATATGAGGGAACTTCAAGGACACACAAAAGGATGGGAGGTAGCGAGCGGGACAACTTTTCAAATTTAAAAGCAATTCCTATTTTTTGAGAATTTATAAAGTGCCCCCAGAATGTGTTAATGGCTTAACGTATACTTTTTCCATCTGAACCTTACGATATAACCTACGAAATTGGTAAAATAATTAATCCATTTCACTGGTGAGGGAACACGTTTAGGAATCTGCCCAAAGGCAAACGACCTGTAAGCAGCAAAATCTTTTGTCAGACTTTGCTAGAAGCAGTCGGGCTCCATAGTTCTTGAACTTAACCGACGAAGCAGAAAAATCAGCCTGTGGTTGGGAAGCCTATACACAACCACAAAGGCCCAGAATGTCAGAGATGGAGGTCACCTGAGACCGTCCAGCGGAGCAGCGCCCCCGAACAGGGGACCCCGAGGCCCGGGGAGATACAGAGGCCTGCCCAAGGTCGACCCAGCACGGCAGGCAACCCCATCCACAAACAGGGCTCCGCTCCATCTTTCGGCAGACCGCCCGCCCTTCTCGGCTGCTCCCGGGGTCCAGGGCCGGAGGGAGCAAGAAAAGAGGGACCCCTCAACCCCCGGTCGTTCCCCTCAGCCCGGCTCACCATTGAGGCCCACGGAGGCGACCAAAGGCCGGGCTGCGGCCTGGCCACTCAGCGACTCCCGGCACAGAAAGGACCGCTTCACATCCAATACTGGCGACTCCGAAGTGGCGGGCACCGCGGCCTGCACCAGGGGCCGCAGCGCGCCCGCCACGCCGCGGGACGTGGCCGACAGGACGGGCGCAAACGGGCCCGAGCGAACGGCGACCGAAAACATGGCGACGACAGCTCCAAAAGCCAAGCCGGTCACAGGGACGACCAACTGCCCGCGGCGCAGGCGCCCTGGCCAAGGATCTTAAGAAGAGCAGAGCCAGCTACAGCTCATTTCATCTAATTCCCCCACCCTGTTATGTCCGAGCAGATAATGGCCTGGGAAAGGAGAAGCAACCTGCCCAAGGTAACGGAGCTAGTTAGTGGCAGTGTTAGAACAAAAACATGGGTCTGCTGACTTCTAGACTGGTGACTTTCGGGCTTCATCATGAATGGTGTGGTATGTTTCTAGCACAGTGAAATGCTGCTCTTCAACATTTAGGTACTGAAGGAAGATTAAATAAGGTCTTTGCTTGGCTGGATCTCACTCAGGCTTCTGAGGGAGACTCAACACCCACCACCTCCTTTCAGGTCTTCCTGCTTCCTGATGAGGCAGCAGAGAGAGCGCTCGGCCAGGTATAGGAAGACTTGGCTTTGGGCCTGTTCTCCATTACTAACCAGCCTGTGGTCTTCAGCACTTGGCCTCCCCATGTTGCCTCCAGAAGCGGCCTTGGAGTCCCCAGAGCAGGGCCCCTGGGGAGAGAGGACATAGAGCTGCTTCCATCTTCTCTCCCTGTTTTGTTCCTGTCCTCTAACAACACGGATCCCAGGCCATTGAAATAGTGCAGGCCCATTGGGTTAACCTTCATCATGGCGAAAGTTTAGCTGGGACGGTGGGACATCTAGGTAAGGAGTGAAAAATAAGAGGAAAATATATTTCTCTACTTCATTTCCCAGAGATTCAGATGTTCTGTTCTAGGGG
>NW_006793865.1:1128421-1134993 GCF_000442215.2 Lipotes vexillifer | reverse complement strand
ATTTTCTGTGAAGGTTCGTGTAGGAAATATTTTAGGGTTTGCTGGCTGTTACAATCTCTTTCTCAACGACTCAGCTCTGTCATTGCGGCTTGAAAGCAGTCAGAGACAATACAGGAATGAATCGGCATGGCTGTGTTCTGGTAAAGCTATTTCCAAAGACAGATGGAGGCCCTGAGGTCACAGATCCCTGGTCTTTTCTAAGCCTGATCTCTCCAGGGTCTTCTTGACTTAATTAAGGAACAGACTGCTCTGTAACTTACCAGGAATATTATCAGTACATGGAAAGATACAGTAAAAAAAAAAAAAAAAAAAAAAAAAAAGACAACAAATGATGCTTCTATAAAAGAGCTGTGGGAATCTGAATTTTTCACCTGCTTCATAACCTTCCAATTTGTCTTCTTTTTTTTCTTCCTTTTTGTCTTCATCTATATCTTCATGGTATTTTTATCATCTCCTCTTCCTCTTCTCTCTCTTCCTCCTCCTTTTTGATAATCACTCTCACCGTTCCCCACCATTCAGAGACCAAAAATCATGTGTATCAGTCAGGGATGTGGATGGAAGCGATGGAAACCATCACAGGATGTCTTAGGCAGAAAAGGCTCACATTGGAAAGTTGTGAGATGCTCATACAACTGACTGACAGCTAGAGGACCAGACCTAGAAAACATGTTAGAAAGGCAGTATAGAGGGTCCTATACAGGAAGTTAATTGATTATATTGCAGGAAGAAACATAAGGCTGTAGTGTCATTGTCCTGGGGTCCGATACTGTGTACTCCTGAATACCCATGAAGCCACTATGATTAAATATTAACTGACCCTTTGTTCTTTGTCACTTACTCCAAATCTAAGTCCTGCCTGATTCTAAACAACACACATACCCACTCCGTGGCTAGCAGAGGGTAGGTAGGAGAGGAAATCTCTATACTTCAAGGGTTACAGTGGACAGTAGAGCATTCAGCCCCACCAGCACTACACACAGTGAGGACTTCTTCCCATATGGACAGGGTAGAGACATGGGATAGCCAATACAATGACAAAAGTCAACTGGCACAAATGAGGAATTCAAAGCCAGCGTTGACCCCTGGGTGAAATACCCAATTCACATCTGTGGACTGACATACGAGGGGTGGATTCTAAACTGACCAGAGTACTGTGCCATGTGTTCTGCCTGTGGGCTCAGGCACGAGGGGGAGGTATGGATTGTCAACATAATCAGACTCACATTCCCCTGCTGTAGAAGGATTTTCAGTTCATGGCAGGAAGCTTAAGGCTGCAGATTAATCACTGACATGGATTTATACCCCTGTTGTTGCTGGGTGGTCCGCATCTGTTTTCTAAGTCCACAGGGCCTTTACCAATAAATCGAAGCTCCAGAGACAGACACAATGCTTCAGCAGTTATGCCCATGAAAATCTCATATTTTCCAATGTGCAGTGGGAAATCTGCATACTTGCATCTGTCTTTAATGCTGAAACACACAGCAGCTGGGAGACAGCTGCTCAGCCTTGGGGTAATAGAGTTCATTGCCCCCTGACAGCCACTCCACGTATCTCGTCAAATGGTCCTGGTTCTAGGTAATAAGCTACTCTGGGGATGTATCACCTAACCTGGTCATTGTCACTAGAATTTCTGGGACCTCCCTTCTCCAATTTAGGGGCAGCATTCATCAATTTTACCCTGAAATGCATGATTTAACACTTGTTCCAAAAAAATTTCATTAGTTTACCAGAAAAGATTCTCTGCTTTGATTGAAAATTACACAAGGCTTTGATGAGTTCCAATCCATTACTCTGTGGTTTCACAATAGACAGCACACTGGAAAGGGAGAGAAAATGGGGACTGAATGAATACAGAATCAACAAAGTACAATTTGTAGGTATTCATAATGTTACAGCCTCTTTGTCCTTCTCTTAGAGCTGCTTGTGCATATTTATCACACTCATGGTTTTACCTGTCCTGGAGCACACACATTTATATCCAATATTTACACAGAAGTCCTAGTTCACCTTTTTACAACTTTTGACTTTATTCTGGGTTGTAGAATTTTGCTTATTAATTTTTATCATGACTTTTATATTCTAGTGAACCAGTCCAGGTAATTGATGCATTTTTATGGATTGGGATATAATATAGATTAAAAAAAAACAAATTTGGGACTTCCCTGGTGGTCCAGTGGTAAAGAATCCCTCTTACAATGCAGGGGATGTGGGTTTGATACCTGGTCATGGAATTAAGATCCCACATGCCCTGGGGCAACTAAGCCCGACTGCCCAAACTACTAAGCTCATGAGCCTCAACTAGAGAGCCCATATGCTGCAAACTACGGAGACCACGTGCTCTGGAACTCGCGCCCCACAACTAGAGAGAAGCCTGTAGGCCGCAGTGAAGACCTCACATGTCACAGCTAAGACCCAACGCAGCCAAAAGTTAATAAAATAAATAAATAATAAATCTTTTTACAATGCAAGTTTAACAAGCACCAGCAACAACCTACTAATGCCATCAGCAGACTCCAGCCTCATCTTTAACTGAAACTGAACAGACCAAGATCAACCTTGGGTTCCCTTACAAAGTATAACACTTATTAACAATGCTGTGGTATTTCTGGGCTAATACTCCATCTTACATTTCAAAATCTATGAAATTTTTGTACACCAACTTATTTTTTTCTCAAATGGCCACACCACCTGGTAACCATGTGATGGAGATGTGACAAGCGGTGGTCCAGAGACCACACTTTGGAAAGTACTTGGCCTTCTTGTTGATGAAATAAAATTTATATTTGAAGGCAGGAGAAGAAAAAATTAAACATAAAATTCTCTCTGAGTTTGTTTGGGCCTCTTCCTTTCATCCCTAATGTGCAGTATGCATCTGCATTACATTAACCAGAGCTCCTCAGAGATGGTAGTGCCTGCTTGACCATAAAGATAAATTTTTATTTTCTTCTGATGTTAGCAATGTGACTTCTTAAAAGAATAGTTCTTTCCCAGCTCTGTATGGGGGTCATGGTGACTTGCTGCTAGTTTGTTCCGTGCTTACCTGGACTATGCATCCTTGGTGAACTTTATGTAAAACATCAGTATGTCATTTTAATTATGATCATTTATCTCAAAAAAGTATATGCCTGGGGGCTTCCCTGGTGGCGCAGTGGTTGGGAGTCCGCCTGCCGATGCAGGGGATACGGGTTCGTGCCCCGGTCTGGGAGGATCCCACATGTCGTGGAGCGGCTGGGGCCGTGAGCCATGGCCGCTGGGCCTGCTCGTCCGGAGCCTGTGCTCCGCGATGGGAGAGGCCGCGGCAGTGAGAGGCCCACATACCGCAAAAAAAAAAAAAAAAAAAAAAAAAAAGTATATGCCTGGGCCTTTGACTTCTAATGGATGGAACAGTTCTCAGAGCTTTCTGAGAGTCTGTTTCCCAGGTCATAATCCTCAATTTGGCTTGAATAAAATTCCCTCTCTTTCTTCTTAATTTGATAGTTAATTGAACTTTCATCAACAATGTCAAGTGGTAAGTAGAACAGATGGCACAGAAATATTTAGAGCCTAAAATCACTGACTTTTGGGTTGAAAGGAAATATAGGAATCATCCACAACACTGTTGAAGGTCATGGGCCATGTGAATGGCTAATTTTATTTATCAACTTCCCTGCACCACGGTTCCCAGATACTTAGCCAAACATTATTCTGGAGTGTGCTTTTAAATCAGATTAACACTTAAATCAGTCGACTTTGAGTAAAGCATGTGGTTCTCTATAATGTGAGTGGGCCTCGTGCAATCAGTTGAAGGCCTTGAAAGAACAAAGAATGACCCCCCAATCCCCCCAAGCAAGAAGAAATTCTGGCAACAGATGGCCCCTGGCCTTGAACCACATTGATTCTTCCCTAGGTCTCTAGCCTGACAACCTACTGTACAGATTTTGGACATGTCAATTTTCATAATTGCATAGCCAATTCCTTAAAATAAATCTCTGTTTCTCTCTCCATATATTGGTCCTGTTTCTCTGGACGACCCTAACACAACCACTAAGGATGAATGTGTGAAACTGAATCAAGCAGAGGAGAAAGGTGACAATGAACTTGTAATAATAAGAGTTTTAGGTGTGGCTGGACTTCTTTTTCAGGAAATAGTTTGCAGGGAGACAAATGATGTACAGAACATTTATCTTCATGCTCCATGTCATAAGGACAGAAATGTGCAGCCATCTCCTAAGCCATTTATTCCCAGCTTACTTTTGCCAGTTGACAGATCTTCCCTATAATCCTCTCTCTCATAATCCATTCTTCCGGGAAGACGCGCCCTTCAACAATTCTAGAATACTTATAAATGTGCTTTCTAAATCTTTTAGCAGCAATTCTTTGCTAAATGACTTTTTTTTTTTTTTGATGACTAGGTAAAGTTTCTCTGGATCCAGGAAACTTGTCTTTATAGCAATTCGGAAGGCTAGGAGCCTGAGGCATATGCCTCATGCTGACCAGTGTTATTCAAGGATAATGAGGCATCCCTGTCTGTGAAGTAAGCTGGGAGATACCTTGAGTTCCTAGAATCCACGGTTCCTCCAACAGAGCCAGGTAAACATTTTTCTTCCCATTGTAAACATGCCAGTGGATACTTTCAGTAAATGGCCTTTGGATGAAGCCTTAAGCTGTTTTTCTGGGCAGGAGGCAGGCCTCCCTTCACTCCTCAGATGCCTGAGCTCCAACCTGGGCCATCCTTGATGAGAAGGAAGCAGATTGCCTCTGGCTTATCTGCTAAGACGGCTCAGTCTACTGAGCAGACAGAGCATGTCTGCAAGTTTCCAGACACACTTCTTCCAGAACAAAGAACAGTGTCAGTGACAGGGAACTTCCTCTGGAAAGTTTCAACCTGATTTATTTTCCCATCATACTTATTTCCCCTCTGTGGATGTCATATGAGGCTTCTCTTCACTTCAGACCTAATTCCCCCACCCCTTTACCCTTGCCCATCTTCTCTGAAGTTGCCGTAAACACCGTGAGCTCTTCTTGAATTCTGATTCTGTTGTCATCAATTGAAAGTTGCTGATGTGGGGTGGAGGGTGGGAGTAGAGCAAAATGGTGGCGGGGCTGGAGAGAGAAAGAAGCAAGGAGTAAGGCAGAGACCAGTTTAACTTCTTTCCTACTAGAGTTCCTGCCAAAGTCTATATACTTACCCATACTTTGTTTCCATGGCTCATTGAGCAGCTACTCTGTACACATTCAAACACCCCAGGGGGATCAGCAAAATGTCATTCTCATCAAAATATGATAGCCTTCAACCCAGGCAAAAGCCTAAGTGAGACAAATGATGCGCTGGCGAGGGAGGCTTGGCCGGCTCTCAGTGCATACCAGAGCACACAGAAGATGGAAATGTCACCAGCAAGCTAGCTCTGTGTTTCCCCCTTTCTCTAGCAGTTGGTCTAGTTCAAAGCCTTAGACAATGCGTTAAGTTGCAGAAAGTAGACTTTCAAAGCCCACTGTTGGAATCACAAATGTCCTAACATGCTGTCTGCCATGAGACACAGTCAACTGCCTTGTCTATTTCAACCAGTAAATCTAAAAGAAGACGCTTAAGGCACACATAGGAGCCCCCGCTTGCTCTCTTAGGGGTGGAAGATGGGCACAATTTACTCCCCTTCCTTACTGGTCCCAGCAGTTTTTTCTGTCCATAGCAGCATTGTCACATTGCCTTGCAGCATATATATTTACTATTCTGAACTCCTAAGTTCATTTAGGTAAGGAAATCCACACTACCTATTTTGTTTCCCTAGAATCTACCCTATCACTCTAATTTAGGTTACAGTAGTGACTGTGCATTACTCTTTAAATGAACAAATAATTATTGGCACAAAGTAGGCTTTCCATAAATATACTTTGAATAACTGAAAAATTAATAAATGATCACATCTTCAGCACTGACAGCCGCAAAGGTCCCCAGTGATAATTCCCCCAAATCTTCACAATGGAATCAAAGTGCTTGGCGTTGACCAAAACATAGTCCCCCCTCTCCAGGGACTCACAGTCAGAGGAGGAGGCCATCAGGAGACCAAAGAATTACAGCCACATAAAAAGTTACGGTGAAGGTTTGAACCCGGCGCAGGAAAGCAGAGGGGAAGCTGGAGATACCAGGTAGTTCCCCGCCTCTTAACAGCCCTATTGTTCTGCTTGAGCCATCACAACAAGGTACCACAGGCTGGGCGGCTTAAACAACAGAAATTTATTTTCTCACAATTCTGGAGGCTGGAAGTCTGAGATCAAGGAGCCAGCAGGTTTGGTTATCCCTGAGGCCTCTCTCCTTGGCTTGCAATGGCCGCCTTCTTGATGTGTCCTTACATGGTCATCTGTGTGCATCCAAATGTCCTCTTCTTAGAAGGACACCAGTCAGCCTGGATTAGGACCCACAGTAAAGGCCAAGTTTTAATTCAGTTACCTCTTCAAAGGCCCTTTCTCCATATATAGTCACATTCTGAGTTACTGGGGGCTAGAACTTCCACATGTGAACTTTGGGGGAACACAGTTCAGCTCATAATAAGAATGATGACCCACAAGGAGCCTGGACCACACCTTAGGCACCAGCA
>NW_006793865.1:1110681-1128411 GCF_000442215.2 Lipotes vexillifer | reverse complement strand
TTCCTGCCTCCAAAATATGACGAGTCCACCACAACCACCACAGGACCTGGACTCTGTCCTCTGTCCCAGGGCCTCTGAGGGCATTATTACATGATGGGGAATAGCTGCCTTCTTCAGTGCCTGATGGAAGGGTTAGTCATTTCCTTAAGTGATACCCTTCTAAAGATGCAATCAGCCTATAGAATGTGACTATTTATACCAGCTTGGCCACCGAGGCCTTTCATGCAAATATTTCCTCATCTATTTGTTTATTTATTTTTAACATCGTTATTGGAGTATAATTGCTTTACAATGTTGTGTTAGTTTCCGCTGTATAACATAGTGAATCAGCTATACGTATACATATATCCCCATATCCCCTCCCTCCTGTGTCCCTCCCACCCTCCCTATCCACCCCGCTAGGTGGACACAACGCACCGAGCTGATCTCCCTGTGCTATGCGGCTGCTTCCCACTAGCTATCTATTTTACATTTGGTAGTGTATATATGTCCATGCCACTCTCTCACTTTGTCCCAGCTTACCCTTCCCCCTCCCCGTGTCCTCAAGTCCATTCTCTATGTCTGCATCTTTATTCCTGTCCTGCCCCCTAGGTTCTTCAGAACCATTTTTCCTTTTTTTTTTTTTTTGATTCCATATATGTGTTAGCATACAGTATTTGTTTTTCTCTTTCTGACTTACTTCACTCTATATGACAGACTCTAGGTCCATCCACCTCACTACAAATAACTCAATTTCATTTCTTTTTGTGGCTGAGTAATATTCCATTGTATATATGTGCCACATCTTCTTTAGCCATTCATCTGTCGATGGACACCTAGGTTGCTTCCATGTCCCGGCTATTGTAAATAGTGCTGCATTGAACATTGTGGTACATGACTCTTTTTGAATTATGGTTTTCTCAGTGTATATGCCTAGTAATGGGATTGCTGGGTCTATGCTAGTTCTATTTTTAGTTTTTAAAGGAACCTCCATACCTCCATCCATAGTGGCTGTATCAATTTACATTCCCACCAACAGTGCAAGAGGGTTCCCTTTTCACCACACCCGCTTCAGCATTTATTGTTTGTAGATTTTTTGATGATGGCCATTCTGACCAGTGTGAGGTGATATCTCATTGTAGTTTTGAATTGCATTTCTCTAATGATAAGTGATGTTGAGCATCCTTTCATGTGTTTGTTGGTAATCTGTATATCTTCTTTGGAGAAATGTCTATTTAGGTCTTCCACCCATGTTTTGATTAGGTTGTTTGTTTTTTTGTTATTGAGCTGCATGAGCTGCTTGTATATTTTGGAGATTAATCCTTGGTCAGTTGCTTTGTTTGCAAATATTTTCTCCCATTCTGAGGGGTGTCTTTTCATCTTGTTTATGGTTTCCTTTGCTGTGCAAATGCTTTTTAAGTTTCATTAGGTCCCATTTGTTTATTCTTGTTTTTATTTCCATTTCTCTAGGAGGTGGGTCAAAAAGGATCTTGCTGTGATTTATGTCAAAGAGTGTCCTGTCTATGTTTTCCTCTAAGAGTTTTATAGTGTCTGGCTGTACATTTAGGTCTTTAATCCATTTTGAGCTTATTTTTGTGTATGGTGTTAGGGAGTGATCTAATCTTATACTTTTACATGTAGCTGTCCAGTTTTCCCAGCACCACTTATTGAAGAGGCTGTCCTTTCTCCACTGTACATTCCTGCCTCCTTTATCAAACATAAGGTGACCATATGTGCGTGGGTTTGTCTCTGGGCTTTATATCCTGTTCCATTGATCTATCTTTCTGTTTTTGTGCCAGTACCATACTGTCTTGATTACTGTAGCTTTGTAGTATAGTCTGAAGTCAGGGACCTGATTCCTCCAGCTAAATTTTTCTTTCTCAAGATTGCTTTAGCTATTCGGGGTCTTTTGTGTTTCCATACAAATTGTGAAATTTTTTGTTCTAGTTCTGTGGGAAATGCCATTGGTAGTTTGATAGGGATTGCACTGACTCTGTAGATTGCTTTGGGTAGTATAGTCACTCTCACAATGTTGATTCTTCCAATCCAATAACATGTTACATCTCTCCATCTGTTTGTATTGTCTTAAATTTCTTTCTTCAGTGTCTTATAATTTTTTGCACACAGGTCTTTTTTCTCCTTAGGTAGGTCTATTCCTAGGTATTTTATTCTTTTTGTTGCACTGGTAAATGGGGGTGTTTCCTTAATTTCTCTTTCAGATTTTTCATCATTAATGTATCAGAATGCAAGAGGTTTCTGTGCATTAATTTTGCATCCTGCTACTTTACCAAATTCATTGATTAACTCTAGTAGTTTTCTGGTAGCATCCTTGGGATTCTCTATGTATAGTATCATGTCATCTGCAAACAGTGACAGCTTTGCTTCTTCCTTTCTGATTTGGATTCCTTTTATTTCTTTTTCTTCTCTGACTTCTATGGCTAAAAGTTCCAAAACTATGTTGAATAATAGTGGCAAGAGTGGACATCCTTGTCTTGTTCCCGATTTTAGAGGAAATGGTTTCAGTTTTTCACCACTGAGAACAATGTTAGCTGTGGGTTTGTTATATATGGCCTTTATTATGTTGAGGTAAGTTCCCTCTATGCCTACTTTCTGGAGAGTTTTTATCATAAATGGGTGTTGAATTTTGTCGAAAGCTTTTTCTGCATCTGTTGAGATTGTCATATGGTTTTTACCTTTCAGTTTTTTAATATGGTGTATCACATTGATTGATTTGCATATATTGAAGAATCCTTGCATTCCTGGGATAAACTCCATTTGATAACTGTGTATGTTCCTTTTAATGTGCTGTTGTATTCTGTTTGCTAGTATTTTGTTGAGGGTTTTTGCATCTATGTTCATCAGTGATATTGGCCTGTAGTTTTCTTTTTCGTGTGTGTGACACCTTTGTCTGGTTTTGGTAGCAGGGTGATGCTGGCCTCATAGAATGAGTCTGGGAGTGTTCCTCCCTCTGCTATATTTTGGAAGAGTTTGAGAAGGATAGTTGTTAGTTCTTCTCTAAATGTTTGATAGAATTCACCTGTGAAGTCATCTGGTCCTGGGTTTCTGTTTGTTGGAAGATTTTTAATCACGGTCTCAATTTCAGTGCTTGTGATTGGTCTGTGTATATTTTCTATTTCTTCCTGGTTCAGTCTCAGAATGTTGTGCTTTTCTAAGAATTTGTCCATTTCTTCCAGGTTGTCCGTTTTATTCGCATATTGTTGCTGGTAGCAATCCCTCATGATCCTTCGTATTTCTGCTGTGTCAGTTGTTCCTTCTCCTTTTTCATTTCTTATTCTGTTGATTTGAGTCTTCTCCCTTTTTTGCTTGATGAGTCTGACTAGTGGTTTATCAATTTTGTTTTTCATCTTAAGGAATCAACTTTTAGTTTTATAGGTCTATGCTATTGTTTCCTTCATTTCTTTTTCATTTATTTCTGATCTGATCTTTGTGATTTCTTTCCTTCTGCTAACTTTGGGGTTTTTTTTGTTCTTTCTCTGATTACTCTAGGTATAACGTTAGGTTGGTTATTTGAGATGTTTCTTGTTTCTTGAGGTAGGATTGTATTGCTATAAACTTCCGTCTTAGAACCGCTTTTGCTGCAGCCCATAGGTTTTGGGTCGTCGTGTTTTCATTGTCATTTGTTTCTAGGTATTTTTTGATTTCCTCTTTGATTTCTTCAGTCACCTCCTGGTTATTTAGTATTGTATTGTTTAGCATCCATGTGTTTGTACTTTTTACAGTTTTCTGCCTGTGATTGATGCCTAGTCTTATAGCATTGTTGCTGGAAAAGATACTTGATAAGATTTCGGTTTTCTTAAATTTACCAGGGCTTGATTTTGACCCAAGACATGATCTCTCCTGGAGAATGTTCCATGAGCACTTGAGAAGAAAGTGAATTCTGTTGTTTTTTGATGGAATGTCCTATAAATATCAATTAAGTCCATCTTGTTTAATGTATTATTTAAAGCTTGTGTTTCCTTATTTATTTTTATTTTGGATGATCTGTCCATTAGAGAACATGGGGTGTTAAAGTCCCCTACTATGATTGTGTTAATGTCAATTTCCCCCTTTATGGCTATTAGCATTTGCCTTAAGTATTGAGGTGCTCCAATGTTGGGTGCATAAATATTGACAATTGTTATATCTTCTTCTTGGATTGGTCCCTTGATCATTATGTAGTGTCCTTCTTTGTTTCTTGTAATAGTCTTTATTTTAAAGTCTATTGTGTCTGATATGAGAATTGCTATTCCAGTTTTCTTTTGATTTCCACTTGATTTCCATTTCCATATTCCATTTGGAATATCATTTTCCATCCCCTCACTTTCAGTCGGTATGTGTCCCTAGGTCTGAAGTGGGTCTCTTGTAGACAGCCTATGTGGATCTTGTTTTTGTATCCATTCAGCCAGTCTATGTCTTTCAGTTGGAGCGTTTAATCCATTTACTTTTAAGGTAATTATTGATATGTATGTTATTATTACCATTTTCTTAATTGTTTTGGGTTTGTTTTTGTAGGTCTCTTTCTTCTCTTGTGTTTCCTGCCTAGAGAAGTTCCTTTAGCATTTATTGTAAAGCTGGCTTGGTGGTGCTGAATTCTCTTAGCTTTTCCTTGTCTGTAAAGGTTTTAATTTCTCCATCGAATCTGAATGTGATCCTTGCTGGGTAGAGTAATCTTGGTTGTAGGTTTTTCCCTTTCATCACTTTAAATATATCCTGCCATTCCCTTCTGGCTTGCAGAGTTTCTGATGAAAGATCAGCTGTTAACCTTATGGGGATTCCCTTGTATGTTATTTGTTGCTTTTCCCTTGCTGCTTTTCATATTTTTTCTTTGTATTTAATATTTGATAGTTTGATTAATATGTGTCTTGGTGTGTTTCTCCTGGGATTTATCCTGTATGAGACTCTCTGGACTTCCTGGACTTGATTGACTATTTCCTTTCCCATGTTAGGGAAGTTTTCAACTATAATCTCTTCAAATATTTTCTCAGTCCCTTTCTTTTTCTCTTCTTCTGGAACCCCTATAATTTGAATGTCGGCACGTTTAATGTTGTCCCTGAGGTCTCTGAGACTGTCCTGAATTCTTTTCATTCTTTTTTCTTTATTCTGCTCTGCTGTAGTTATTTCCAATATTTTATCTTCCAGGTCACTTATCTGTTCTTCTGCCTCAGTTATTCTGCTATTGATTCCTTCTAGATAATTTTTAATTTCATTTATTGCGTTGTTCATCATTGTTTGTTTGCTCTTCGGTTCTTCTAGTTCCTTGTTAAACGTTTCTTGTATGTTGTCCATTCTATTTCCAAGATTTTGGATTATCTTTACTATCATTACTCTGAATTCTTTTTCACGTAGGCTGCCTATTTCTTCTTCAATTGTTTGGTCTGGTGGGTTTTTACTTTGATCTTCCATTTGCTGCATATTTCTCTGTTTTCCCATTTTGCTTAACTTACTGTGTTTGGGGTCTCCTTTTCACAGCCTGCAGGTTCGTAGTTCCCGTTTTTTTTTTTTTTTTTTGGTGTCTGCTCCCAGTGGGTAAGGTTGGTTCAGTGGCTTGTGTAGGCTTCCTGGTGGAGGGGACTGGTACCTGTGTTCTGGTGGGTGGGGCTGGATCTTGTCTTTCTGGTGGGCAGGGCCATGTCCGGTTGTGTGTTTTGGGGTGTCTGTGAACTTACTATGATTTTAGGTAGCTTGTCTGCTTATGGGTGGGATTGTGTTCCTGTCTTGCTAATTGATTGGCATGGGGCATCCAGCACTGGAACGTGCTGGCTGTAGCGTGGAGCTGGGTCTTAGAGTTGAGATGGAGATCTCTGGGAGAGCTCTCACTGATTGATATTACATGGGGTCAGGAGGTCTCTGGTGGTCCAACGTCCTGAACTTGACTCTTCCACCTCTGAGGCTCAGGACAGACACTAGGCCAGAACACCAAGACCCTGTCAGCCACATGGCGCAGAAGAAAAGGGAGAAAAAAAGAAAGAAAGAAAATTTTTTTTAATAAATAAAATAATAAAAATTAAAAATTATTCAAATAAAAAAGTAATTTAAAAAAAGAGCAACCAAACCAATAAACAAATCCACCAATGATCAGAAGCACTAAAAACTATAGTAAGCTAAACATAAAAATCAGAAACAAGTCAGCTGCAGACAGCAAACCCCAAGTCTACAGTTGCTCCCAAAGTCCACCGCCTCGATTTTGGGATGATTTGTTCTCTATTCAGGTATTCCACATATGCAGGGTACCTGAAGTTGATTGTGGGGATTTAATCTGCTGCTCATGAGGCTGCACAGAGAAATTTCCTTTTCTCTTCTTTGTTCGCATGGCTTCTGGGGTTCAGCTTTGGATTTGGCCCCGCCTCTGCATGTAGGTCACCCTCAGCCTTCTGCTCCCGCCCAGACGGGATGGGTTTAAAGCAGAGGTTGATTCGGGGGCTCTGGCTCACTCAGGCCGGGGGGAGGGAGGGGCACGGAGTGCGGGGCGAGCCTGCGGCAGTAGAGGCTGGCGTGACGTTGCACCAGCCTGAGGCGCGCCGTGCATTCTCCCAGGGAAGTTGTCCCTGGATCACGGGACCCTGGCAGTGGCGGGCTGCACAGACTCTCGGGAGGGGAGGTGTGGATAGTGACCTGTGCTCGCACACAGGCTTCGTGGTGGCTGCACTAGCAGCCTTAGCGTCTCATGCCCATCTCTGGTGTCCGCGCTGGTAGCCGCAGCTCGCACCTGTCTCTGCAGCTCATAGGCGGTGCTCTGAATCCCCTCTCCTCACGTACCCTGAAACAATGGTCTCTTGCCTCTTAGGCAGGTCCAGACCTTTTCCCAGACTCCCTCCCAGCTAGCTGTTGCTTACTAGCCCCCTTCAAGCTGTGTTCACACATCCAGTCCTCTCCCTGGGATCTGACCTCCGAAGCCCTATCCTCAGCTCCCAGCCCCCGCCCGCCGCGGCGGGTGAGCAGCCAAGCCTCTCGGGCTGCTGAGTGCCGGTCGGCACCGATCCTCTGTGTGGAAATCTCTCCGCTTTTCCCTCTGCACCCCTGTTGCTGCGCTCTCCTCCGTGCCCCCGTCTCCACCAGTGAAGGGGCTTCCTAGTGTGTGGAAACTTCCCCTCCTTCACATCTCCCTCCCAGAGGTGCAGGTCCCGTCCCTATTCTTTTGTCTCTGTTTTTTCTTTTGCCCTACCCAGGTACGTGGGGATTTTCTTGCCTTTTGGAAAGTCTGAGGTCTTCTGCCAGCGTTCAGTAGGTGTTCTGTAGGAGTTGTTCCACATCTAGATGTGTTTTTGATGTATCTGTGGGGAGGAAGGTGATCTCCATGTCTTACTCCTCTGCCATCTTGAAGGTCCCCCCTGTTTCCTCATTTAAATGACATCACTCTCTGGCTCTGTGGGGCTGGCCTTGAGCAACTTTATAGAGCTGATAACGTGCTTCTCCACATTTGCCTCAGCCTTCAGTGGACCCTTCTTCTTCCCTGTTCTCCAGAAAGTTCTGGGGTTTCCACACAGCCCCTTTCTCTAACTGAGAGAAGAGGTCCACCGTGTTTGCTGATAACCCAGGCACTGAGGTGTTAACCTTCCCACAATGGCTACATTTTTCGAAAGGAAAGGACAGGGCGATTTTTAACTCAGAAGAATACATGACTGTGATGCTTTTCACTAATTTCACCAAGGGCTTTTCCTAAACCTTAAATATTCAAATAACTCCTTTTTGAAATGCCTCAAGAGTCTTTCCTTCTTTAATTGCTAATTAGTCACTCTCATCAGAGGTGCTCGTCATTGGTTTTGCTGGGATACAAGACGTTCCCTAATAGCATTTCATGGACTTCATGAAACCCTGGACCTTTTATAGTATTGGCACTGTTACTTTGAGATCAGCTTGCCTGGCATTTGCCTTCTGTCGCAGTAGCTGAAACTCTGGGAGAGGCTGAAAGACAGAGTTGTGAGGAGATTGGCAGTGACAGATGCTAGCGTTAAGTGAGGAGGGAGTAACAAGTGGGGGTGAGGTTTCCATATGGTTAGTTCATTAGTGATCTTTAGCTCCTTGTTTGAGGGCTTAAATAATGAACGTTTGGATAGTAATGCCTCTCTTCATTTCCTTCACACCTTCCTGGCCATATATGCAGCTTACTAGAGATCACTTTCCTCAGCTTGCAGGTAGGAGGACTCAGAAGGAAAAGTGAAAATAATTTTAGGTTTAGATCTATGGCAGACTGCTGGTTTCACTACAGTATCTGTTCTCCCCTACTTCCTTAGTAATAAAAACATGTACAGGGCATAATGGCCACTTAGAATAGGGATTACATTTCCCAGGTTCCCTTGGGGTTAGGCATAGCCATATGAGTAACTTTTGGCCAGTGAGATATAAGAGGTCTTACGTGTGATGTCTCCATCTTTCCTCCTTCCTGCTGATGGCCTGCTGATGGGAATGTGGATGTAATAGCTGGAACTCAATCAGCTATTTTGTACCATGAGGTGGAAGCCATATGGGGAAAGTGCCTCAATTAGCTAAAAAGAACCTTGGCCCCAGACTATTGTGGAGCTAATGTACCAGCTCTTGGGTGCTTAATTCTGGACTTCATGGACATGAGATAAATGAACTTCAGTCTTGTTTAAACCCCTTTACCTCTTTAAAGGTTAAATTTTCTGTCACCTGGAGTTGAACCTAATTCTAACCGATACAAGATTTTTCCAGGTACATTATTCCCCTCAATCCTCAATTCTATGTTCTTGTGCACAGGGAGAACTAAGTGCCATTTCCAAACTAAGATTACAGCTGTGGTCCTTGTTTTTTCCTTAAGAGTTGACCTCAGGATGGAGGAAATCTGGAATATGTGAGGTATGACTCAGGTAGAACAAAACAAACAGAGTTATTGTAATGTTATCTACAGCTAGAATAAGAGCAATATGAAACTGAATGACCAGAAAATTAAGGCAATTAACATTTATAAAGCAACTAACTATAGGCACATATGATATAAAGCACTGGGGCAGGTGGAACAGTCCCCAAAGATGTTCATGCCATATCCCTGGAACTTGGGCAGACACTACATTCCATGGAAAAAGAACTTTGCAGGTATGACTTAGATTACAGACGTAGAATAGGGAGGATCTTAGAGTTGGTTGGAGGCACAAGAGATGCAGCAGGAGGGGAAGCTGGAGAAATTCCAAGTGTGACAAGGCCTTGACACACTTTTGCTGGCTTGAAGATGGAGGGGCCAACCGACCAAGGAACGTAGGTGACCTTAAGGAGCTGAGAAAGGCTCCCAGCTAAGAGAGGTTCCTGGCTGACCACCAGCAAGGAAAGAGAGTGAGTGAGTAAATGATGATGTGGCCATGACTATAAAAAATGAAAAGCTTTTTATTGACATGGAAGATTCTCAAAATATATTAAGCGTCAAGAAAAGTCCAGTGAAAAAACTGCTTATACAATAAGGATATGTGTGTCTACAGTGCAAAATTTTTCAAAGTCACAAAACTCATCTGCAAAACCTATTTTTTATATTTGTTCCAAACCTAAACTCAATTTGTATCTTAAGCTGCCATTCCCTTTGGAAGTAATATTTCCAGTACATGACATTTGATTGAGTTAGTAATAATTCAATCACTTCATGTATGAAAAATTTCAGTTTCAGGAAATTCTTGGGAGAAAGGTTATACCTGAAAGCTATAGCTAATATACAGGAAAGCTACAGGAAATATTTGGGTTTTCTGTGCCCCTCTGGGGCCAGGGCAGCCGCTCAGGGGATTCTCTTGGGCTCAGATGCCAGTATGTACCCGCAGCCACTTCTGTTTTCGCCACAGATTCTTCTCTTTTGGTGTGTGCTTCCATGTGGTTTACCCTGAACATCAGACAGAGTGTTTCTCTATTTTCAGAAGGAGTGAAGGAAGGAAGGAAGGTTGAGTGGAAGAGTCTGGGGTTGCAGCACTTCCAGGGAAGTTTGGCAAGGCCAATGCGGAGTCCTTGAACCAATGTCACCCATCCCAGAAAGGGGTCTTCCTGCTGTCCCTGCCACACCGGGTCATCGCTGGGAGCAACCCATGAAAAGGCTGGTCTCCGTGGGAACGCGATGATGTATTTCAAGCATGGCAGCTCGATGTCGGTCATTTATGAGATAAATAATGAGATCCAAATGTTCATAACGCGATGATGTATTTCAAGCATGGCAGCTCGATGTCGGTCATTTATGAGATAAATAATGAGATCAAAATGTTCATTGCAGCTCTATTTACAATAGCCAGGAGATGGAAGCAATCTAAGTGTCCATCATCGGATGAATGGATAAAGAAGATGTGGCACATATATACAATGGAATATTACTCAGCCATAAAAAGAAACGAAATTGAGTTATTTGTAGTGAGGTGGATGGACCTAAAGTCTGTCATACAGAGTGAAGTAAGTCGGAAAGAGAAAGACGAATACCGTATGCTAACACATATATATGGAATCTAAGAAAAAAATATATCATGAAGAACCTAGGGATAAGACGGGAATAAAGACGCAGACCTACTAGAGAATGGACTTGAGGACACAGGGAGGGGGAAGGGCAAGCTGTGACAAAGTGAGAGTGTGGCATGGACATATATACACTACCAAACGTAAAATAGATAGCTAGTGGGAAGCAGCCACATAGCACAGGGAGATCAGCTCGGTGCTTTGTGACCACCTAGAGGGGTGGGATAGGGAAGGTGGGAGGGAGGGAGACACAAGAGGGAAGAGATATGGGAACATATGTATATGTATAACCGATTCACTTTGCTATAAAGCAGAAACTAACACACCATTGTAAAGCAATTATACTCCAATAAAGATGTTAAAAAATAATAATAATAATGAGATCCAAAATATTTCCAAAGCCTTGTATCATCCAGATTGAAAGGTCAGAATTTTTAAAAATCTATTTATTTATTTATTTATTTTTGACTGTGTTGGGTCTTCGTTGCTGCATGCAGGCTTTCTCTAGTTGCGAAGAGCGGGGGCTACTCTTCGCTACGGTGCGCCGGCTTCTCATTGTGGCGGCTTCTCTTGTTGTGGAGCACAGGCTCTAGGCACGTGGGCTTCATTAGTTGCGGCACATGGGCTCAGTAGTTGTGGCTCGCGGGCTCTAGAGTGCAGGCTCCGTAGTTGTGGAACGTGGGCTTAGTTGTTCCGTGGCATGTGGGATCTTCCCGGACCAGGGCTCGAACCCGTGTCCCCTGCATTGGGGGGCCGATTCTTAACCACTGCACCATAAGGGAAGTCCCTGAAAAGTAAGAATTTTTTGAAAAAGCCATTTATAACTAAAGCATCGTAAGGAGCTGAAAATATATTTGATTGCTGGAAATTCTTCATTTGTTTCTTTGGTCAGAAAGTCATTCTCCTTTTCCAGGCTCCAGCTGACATTATCCCTGCACTCAAGGAGTGTACACTTAGGTGGAGAGATAGATATTAATCATAAGCACAAGTACAGTTGCAAATATATTTATACAATCAAGTGTGTATGCATACACATTTTAAAGATAATTGGGGCCATGTTTTAGTCATTTTCTATACATTCTTCTACTGAATTCTTTAAATTGGGGTGTATTTATGTCTCTATAACTAAGAGTTCTTGCAATGATGACAATCAAATGCCTCTGTGTCTATGGAAGTCATTTAAAACATGTCTACTGCACAGCCCAGGGGTCCCCTTTCTTGTGATGGCCACCTGGAAGATGCTGGTACATGGCTGAGTTCCATGGTAGCAATGAACAGGATCAGAATATGCTGTTCCAAATATGCCACATTGGCTTAAGGATTATTTTGAGCTGAAGGCAATTGACAGACTGCAGACTGACAAAGAGTCTCTCCTTGACCAAACTTTAGTTAGGCGCCTCTGAGCCCTCTCCTCTGCTAACCTCGACTTCTGGACGTGTGTGTTGTCTCTATATTGTCCAGTTAACAATACCGTAGGTCAGTTTGGCTAGAATCCCCACGTTCGATATCTGATCACCCTTGACAGATATCTAATCAGGTTCCTCAGCCTCCACCACTGTCCAGGTGATGTCTGATGACTCTGGCTTGCCTGCAGCAAGAATTGCACCCCCCATGTTTCCTCTTAGTAATTTTCCTTCCACTGACCCCCACCCTGCTCCTTGGCTCTAAATCTCTTCTTGCCCCTGCTATATTTGAAACTGAGCCCAGTTCTATATTGAGGTCTCTTTTTCCCTATTGCAATAGTCCTGAGAAAAACCTGTTTTTATCACTTTACCATCCAGTTCTGATATTTCTTTAATGAGACACAGAAACGCTCTCTATTTGCCTAAAAGCAGGGCATAAATTTCCCCTTGTGGAGGGATCCCCCCACATCCCCTCTGTCATACCAGGAAGGGCAGAACAACTCTGAATCACCATTAATCCCCAGAGAAGACTCTAGACTCTTATCAGTCCAGAGACGCAGGAGAGGAATCTGCATAACAAAGCTTACTAATCAACCCTTATCTTCCATTACTTTCCTCCATGTATTTACTTTTCCACAATTTACTGCCTCTAAAAGTTCAAACTCCTTTTCCTGTCTGTCACGTGTCCACAATTTTATCACTTTTTAGCAAAAATGGTCTATAAGCTCTCAGGCCTAACCTCCTCTGAGTGTCTTTATTTCTTTTATATGAAGGCTTCCACGCACACATAAAAAAATTAACATCAAATAAAATGTGTATATGCCTTTTCTCCTGTTAATCTGCCTTTTGTCGGTTTAATTTCTAGGGCTCCAGAGGCAGAGCCTAACAGCGCAGGAAAGTTTTCTTTTTCCTCCTCTACAGCTTAACAAGAGTGAAAATCGCCCGGAATGAGGAAGAGAAAAGGCTGTGAAAGGGAGCGTCATTCCTGGCATCAGTATCATCTGTGAGGAGAGAGTTTTGCTGTGTTGCGACCTAATGGTTATTTGCAAATTGGACTCTTTCTTAAACAGACTCTGACATTTGAACGTGAGAATTGTCCTTAAACGTATACTTTTTTTTTGCGGTACGCGGGCCTCTCACTGTTGTGGCCTCTCCCGTTGCGGAGCATAGGCTCCGGACGCGCAGGCTCAGCGGCCATGGCTCACAGGCCCAGCCGCTCCGCGGCATGTGGGATCTTCCCGGACCGGGGCAGGAACCCGTGTCCCCAGCATCGGCAGGCGGACTCTCAACCACTGCGCCACCAGGGAAGCCCCAAATGTATACTATTGATGTTGGTTGAACTTTGGGTTGATCTGCCCATAAGACCCTGGAAACAGGTGGCCGCTGATTGGTTGGTTTGAAAGTTTCTTTGACCGCCGTTTAGTAAGATGGGTCTGCCACAAAATACACATCCCCAGCATCCATTTGTCTCTACTTATTAAGGTGATGGCTATTCCCAGAGTCATCATGGACCAACTTTGTAGAATGTTTTATTTATCTGGATCCCCCAAGTTGAGTCCCTATGGGTTAAGGGTCCTGCCTCCTGCATCCTCCCTGGATTCCCACTGGCTGATCACCACCACCAGGATTAGAGAAAGCCAAGCCCCACCACTTTACTGGGACAAGGAGGTGCTCTTATCTACCCTCTTTGTCACTTGCAGGCTTTGTTATGGGGGAAGCATACTCATTGCAGTTTGTGAGGGAAGGCTCTATGCAAACAGGCTTTCTGGCTCTCTGATCACAGCCATAAAGTTAGCTTTCAAATGAGATTCCCAGCTGCTCCCTCTGACTTGACCCTAGGCCACATGGCAACTGGCTAACCCAGTATCAGAGCCAAGCCACTCTCGGCAGTTCATCTGTGAATCTTATTCTCCTGGGATTATAGGAACATCTGCAAGGTTCATTTTACTCTGCAGAGTAAGGAAAAGAAAAATGCCACATACTGGCTTGTTGGTTAGAAAGGAAAGACTTTCCCTGGAGCTGGGCCGTTTGCTTCTGAATAGCAATGTAAATGAAGTCATTCTGCAGCTGGGGCATCTGAAGCCACTGGGCCCAGGCTCAGTGACAGGATGTCTGGCCAGGTCCTAACCTGGCAGATGGGACGATTTAAGGGCAAGCATGCCGAGTCACTGGTGTCTGTTCTGAGACTCCTACAGTCAAAAAAGTGGGATTGGGACTTCCCTGGCAGTCCAGTAGTTAAGACTCTCCGCTTCCACTGCAGGGGGGCACGGGTTTGATCCCTGGTTGGGGAACTAAGATCCCACGTGCCGCACAGCATGGCCAAAGTAAATAATTAATTAATTTAAAAAAAATTTAAAAGACACCTACATTAAAAAAAAAAAAAAGTGGGATTAAAGTAAAGCAGGAGACATGTGAAGATCCGAAGAACTCCCAGACAGTCAGCACTGTAAAACGCTGAAACAACGGTTAGGAAGAGCATTAAGATCTTGTGACCCCCTACATCCCCAAGAATTAAGGACCCACTCTGTTCTCCATCCAGAGGCAACACACTCCCCTAAGACAGTCATCTCTACATCACAGCCTTCTTCTTGGTTCTTCTCTGGGAGCCTTTCATTTGGGGTTTCTGAATTTTATGATACGTGCCCATTCCTCCAGAAAATTATGGCAAACATAATAAACAGGTTTGAACTGTCTAGAGATGGAAGCTAGCCTGTGGAAGGTGGTTGCAGTCATCAGGCGGATAAAACTGCCAGTGGAGGATTTGCTTCTCATTGACGCAGAGTCTGAAATGAAGGCTCTCTCCTGGTATATACTGAAGAATGCGTCCTGTGCAATTACAAATACACCTGAATTGTGTCTCACAAAAAGAAAGGTTGAAGTCTTACCTCCCTGTACCTGTGAATGTGATGTAATTTGGAAATAGGGTCTTTGCAGATGTTGAGGAAAATTTAATTAATAATCAAAAAAAGAAATGGAGGGCTTCCCTGGTGGCGCAGTGGTTGAGAGTCCGCCTGCCAATTCAGGGGACACGGGTTCGTGCCCCGGTCCGGAAAGATCCCACATGCCACAGAGCGGCTGGGCCCGTGAGCCATGGCCGCTGAGCCTGTGCGTCCGGAGCCTGTGCTCCACAACGGGAGAGGCCACAACAGTGAGAGGCCCACGTACCGCAAAAATAAATAATAAATAAATAAATAAATAAATAAAAATTTAAAAATAAAAATAAATTTAAAAAAAGACATGGAGAATGTTATTCGAGCCAACCTGAGGATCATAACCCAGGAGACAGTCTTTCAGAAAGCTCTGAGGACTGTTCCAAAGAGGTAAGGTGGGGGAGGCCAAGTATACATGTGATTTTGGTGAAGGGGTACATGCAGTCAAGCACACAGCTTGGTAGAAGGCTACTGCCATTCACAAGGAACAAATAAATATCTTAGTTAATGGTTTCAGGGCTTTTCTAAGTATGGGGAAATGCAGGAAACTAGGTTCATAAAAGTTTCTCCTGAAAAAATCTAACTGTCTGAGGGCCAGTGCTGTCAGTTTTCCCAGAGCAGAAAGTGCCTCGTACTAATCTTCACCTTAAATTCCTTTCAGGGTGTATTTGTGACCAATTTGTCCCACTGCACTAGGAATGCTCATTCCCAGGTCAGGCAAGGATTTCCTTGATAGGACACTCCATGTGCTATTACGGGACCAGGCCCAGTTAACAGTAGCCAAAAGCCTCTGGACCACCTGTCTTACTAGTCTGTTACGGTCCAGGAAATGACTCCCTCTTGCTGCTTCTTCCCATATCCAGAGTTACACTATTACAATCATTGATCTTATAGGACTATATATTTGGTCAATTGTTTCAAGTCCCCTATTCATCATTATTTTTATCGGAGGCTTAGTCACCCATCTGGTAATTCAAGAAACAATACTCTTATAAAATAGGCAGAATACTACTGGCATAAATATTTAAGCTAAGAACTTCCATTAGGTGTGGCCCAATATCTCCCCAGGTCACCTGACCCAGTCTGTTCCTTACCAAACACTAATTTTTAAGGGAAATTACATATTGGACATTGCACATAAAGTTCACCAGAGATTTCTGCATGTACATGGAGAGTAGTGGGTCATCACGACCCCTTACAAGACCAAGAAAGGAATGCTATCTTCTAAGGAGTTATATGGCCAAAAGAAAGAAAATTGAGCTTTATGGTTGAGCAGATAGTTCTATGGTTGGGGAGGTCTAGTTAATGCATAATGTAGATGCACAATGCATACTAGAGGGAAGGGAGGAGGCCCAAACTGGCAGAGAAAAATTTTATGTTTAAATTGTTCTCTTCTTGCCTTAAAATATACATTTTATTTCATGACAGATATAATTAAAGTGTCAGTTAAAATGAAGTTATACACTTCCTCCTATCAAAGTAGGGCAGGCCCTAACACAGTGATTGATGGCCTTGTAAAAAGAGGAAAATTTGGACACACTGGAAAATGCCAGGTGATGACAGAGGATGAGATTGGAATGATGCAGCTGCAAACCGGGGAAGGCCAAGGAATGCCAAGTACTGACGGCAACACCGGAAGCCAGAGAAAGGTGAAGAATGTTCTGTCCAGAGACTCAGATGGATCGAGGCCCCACACACACCTTGATTTTGGACTTCCAGCCTCCAGACATATGAGAGAATACATTTCTGTTGTTTTAAGCCACCCAGTCTGTAGTACTTTGTTACATCAGCCCTAGGAAACAAATACAGCACCGTACTTTTTCTTTTCTTCTTTTGATAGGAATCACGTGAAATAGAACTTATCAGAATTCCTGTGTTTGTGGACACGAACCTATAGCAGCCCTGGAAGCAGTAAGTGTATGGAACCACATATTCTATGCATCCTATCAATCATAATATGCACATTTAAATAAATCATGATGGAGTGAACATGGATCTTCTTTCTATTGTCTCTACAGAAAATGAAATTATAAAATCATTGTTACATGGAGAGGCAGACAAATGGTATACAGCCAAAAATTTTCAGAAAAAGTATTCAGAAGTGTAAAGTATTCAGACAGTTATTTAATAAAAATGTAATGTTATCTTCCTGACGTTTGTGATGTTTATGGTATTTGTCAGTGTAGTGGGTTGAATAGTGGCCTCCAAAAAGAGGTCCACACCCTAATTCCAGGAACCCATGAAATTTACTGTATATGGAAAAAGGATCTTTGCAGATATAATTATGTAGGGTCTTGAGATGAGATCATGCTGGATCATCCAGATGAGCCCTAAATCCAATGACAAGTGTCCTCATAAGAGACGCAAAGAGGAGCCAAACAGAAGAGAAGGAGGCAACGTGACCACAGAGGCAGAGACTGCAGTGATGCGGCCATAGGCCAAGAAAGCCCAGGCCTGCTGGGGAAGTTCCCAGAAGCTAGAATAGGCAGGAAAGACTCTCTCCTAGAGCCCCTGAAAGGAGGGAGTGTGGCCTGACTGAGAGCTTGATTTCCAACTTCTGACCTCCAGAACTGTGAGAGAATAAATTTCCCCTATTTTAAGTCACTAAGTGTGTGGTAATTTGCTGTGGCAACCACAGAAATCTAATACAGCCCATTGTTGACATTTTGTAATTTGTTGTGATTTCTGTTGTTCTGAATAAATGATCACTTCCATGCATACTTGCGTATTCATAGCCTGGTATTCTTTTTCTTAGAGAGCGCTCTCCAAGTTTTCCAAGCTTCAGACTCCACAAACCTGGACTTGTGTGTTGTTGTATTTATTTAAAGGCGGTGGGAAATGCAACCCCAGGCATATTTGGAGGAATCCTTCCCCCTTTCCAGGGTCAGACAAGTATCCAAAGAGCTAACATTTGGAAACAGGAACTCTGTGGTTCCTTCCTGGTCATGCTGAGGGGTGGCCCATTTGAAGTCAGGAGTTGGGTGGCT
>NW_006793865.1:1090108-1110618 GCF_000442215.2 Lipotes vexillifer | reverse complement strand
GTTTTGCCTCAATCTCTAAGACCATCATGGCTCTTAGCTTTCTTCTGTACTCGATCCCTTCAGAAATCCCACACTTGTCTTAGCCAGCTGTGTGGTAACAGGGCACAGGCCTCCACCATTCTCAGAAACTCCCCAAAAGCCAAGTGACCACGGCCATCCCTGGGAGGCTGTCCTCTCTCCACTGGGCCACTTGCTTCTCCACTCCCAGCACCCGCCTCTTCTCAAACAGAAAGCTGGCTGGCAGTTTTTCCTCGCCACGTTATCATTACTTTTTCAGCTGGTGACGCTGAGGTTTTCAAGGTAAAGCAGCCAGGTTGAGATGAGATTTAAGTGGCCTGGCCCCTCGCTGGTGGTGAGCACAGTGCTATGGCAGAGAGGAGGGGACCTGGCCAGCCTTCCAGGAGCCCCTTCTCCGTCCCAGGACCCCACCTCTGCCCTCACAGGAAATTCAAACTGTGCAAGAATGATGGCAGGCATTGCAGCAGCTTGGACACCTCAGAATCTTCCCAGCATCCAGAATGAAGTCTGAAAGGGCATGACATTTGTCAGCAACATCAACTACCCTGGGACACATTGTCTCCCACCGGCATTTGCCCGGACATTTTGAGGAAAAACATGTCTCAGGCATAAAAAGACAAATGTGCATTGCTGGAGGAACAGTCATTGGCAAGCTGCCTGCCTGAGTACAACTCTTTCTTCCCCTGAGGAGAGGGAAGCAGTCACTGGACAGAAGTCACCAGTTACTGGAAGTTTCTGGAAGCCGTAGAATTCTTTGAACGCTCTTTTTAAAAATGGCCCTCTGTCAATCCTGTTTGTGTTTCTGTTATTTCACATAGGTGAAAAAACAAAAACCAGGAGACTTCCCCTTCAAAATATATGTTCGTCCCTTTCACCTCTTCATCGCCATTTTGTACAGCTTCATTTAAGCCCTTCAGGGTCTCAGTCCAGATGGCTGCTGGTGTGTCCAAATAAATCCCCTGTCTCTAGGGCTTCCCTGGTGGTGCAGTGGTTGAGAATCCGCCTGCCAGTGCAGGGGACACAGGTTTGAGCCCTGCTCTGGGAAGATCCCACATGCTGCAGAGTAACCAAGCCCGTGCGCCACAACTACTGAGCCCGCGTGCCACAACTACTGAAGCCCTCGTGCCTAGAGCCCATGCTCCGCGACAAGAGAAGCCACCGCAATGAGAAGCCCACGCACCGCAACGAAGAGTAGCCCCCTCTCGCCGCAACTAGAGAAAAGCCCACTCGCAGCAACGAAGACCCAACACAGCCAAAAATAAATAAATAAATAAATACTTTTTAAAAAAAATTCCCTGCCTGTCTCTCCTCTGCATTCCACACTCCACAGGGCTCCCAGGGGACCCTTTCAACACCTCCACTTTCAAAATGGCTTTCCCTGCTCAGGTGGGGGACAAAGGGCCAAGGAGTCAGGCCTCTGACATCGTGGCCAATTAAGTTGGGGATTCTTCGACAAAACACACAGTTCAGGGGAGAAAACTTCTGAGTCTTGCCTTGGACCACCCCCCTGTTCTGCACTGTGAATTAAGAATGATTCGTGGGCCTCCCTGGTGGCGCAGTGGTTGAGAGTCCGCCTGCCGATGCAGGGGATACGGGTTCATGCCCCGGTACGGGAGGATCCCACATGCCGTGGAGCGGCTGGGCCCGTGAGCCATGGGCGCTGAGCTTGCGCGTCCGACAACGAGAAAGGCCACGACAGTGAGAGGCCCACATATCGCAAAAAAAAAAAAAAAAGAATGATTCGTGAATAGTTTAATTATGATGCTAGTGGCACAATTATGCTGCATTGCACTTTTCATGTTACAAGCATTTAATTCATAAAAGATAAATATTGGAACGTGGCACTGTATTAGATACCATTTGGCATTGCTCTTGTTTCCAATATACCCTTTTTTTTTTTTTTTTGCGGTACGCGGGCCTCTCACTGTCGTGGCCCCTCCAGTTGCAGAGCACAGGCTCCGGATGCGCAGGCTCAGCGGCCATGGCTCACGGGCCCAGCCGCTCCGCGGCATGTGGGATCTTCCTGGACCGGGTCACGAACCCGTGTCCCCTGCATTGGCAGGCAGACTCTCAACCACTGCCCCACCAAGGAAACCGCCCAACATACCCATTTTAAATACCTCAAAATAAAAGCCTCGTGACTCCTGAGATACTCGGACCCAAATGCTCAGCACTGGAGGGATCAAAGGGCCTGATTTTCAGCAGTGCTCAGTACTGCTGTGTCAAATGAGCGAGGCTGAGGAATCCCCAGCTGCATCTCCACCCTCCCAGGTGAGTGGGTGCTGGTTCAGGAGGCTCCTATCTAGGCCCAAGGTGGTCCTGGCTCCCGGCTCCAGGGTATATGGAGCTGAGCTGTGCGCGTTTCCTCAGCCTTTAGTTCTTCTTACCTTTCACTTGGGTGTAACCTTTCAGCGTTTGCAAAGTGCCTGCAGAGCTGTTCTATTTTATTCCCCCCATAGCCTTGAAAGGGCGGAAACTGACACTCAGAGGGGATAACTGGCTTCCTCAGGCTCCCCTTGCCGGCAGGTGCAAAGCAAGACTGGATTCAGGTGTCCTGACTCCAAACTCAGCTCTCAGCTACGAATAGTAACGGCGATCATTTACGGAGTGCCCACTGTGTGCCGAGCATAGCTCTCAGCACTGACTGCATTAATCCTCATATCAACCCTAGAGGGTAAGCTCTTGGATCAGCTTGGGTTCCCCCAAAGAAGACCTTCAGATGAGGACTCAAGTGCAGGCTGTTGGCAAGGTGATCTTAGGCAGCAAGCCGCGCGGAGCTGGAAAGGGAGACAGGGAAGGGGGTGATAATAAAAGGTGCCACTCGCTGAAGGGGTTACAGGAGCTTATTCCTTCTGAGGAAACTCTAGAATCCGAACACAGAGCAGATTTAGTCACAAAGGGGCAAGAGAGCTGGGGTTTTGACACACCCATCCGAGCAGTCATTGTTTGGGGACAGCTGTCGTGTTAGGGGGTGAGGAGAGGACACTTGGACCCAGGAAGCAGGCTTTGACATCCAGAAAGAGCAAAGATGTCAGCGAGGAGAGCCCTGAAGGGACTGAGTGGCATTTGGGCAGCGCCAGCTATACTAGTACCTGCCCCGTGAGAATTTTAGAGCTGAGAAAACGGAAGCATAGAGAGTTTAAGCCTCTTGCCCAGGTCACACACACAACAGGTGGCAGAGCCCGAATTTAAGTAGTCAGATGAGAGCCTGTGCTCTTAGCCACCAGCTGCCTCTCTTCCTTAGCCCGGGAGTTCCCTGTGCTTTTCACCTCCCACCCTCCAGGCCCTCCCTGACGCCACTTCTCCAGCCTCCGGTGAGCCCAAGCTAAACATGCTCCTCTGTCTCTTGACCCCTACCTTCCCACTGTTGCAGGACAGGGGTTCAATTTGACAGGGATCAGAATCCCCAGGGGCTGCTCAATCATAGCCTGAGGGTCCCCAGCCCCAGTTGGATCCCAAAGGTCTAGGGAAGGCAGGGAACTTGCGTCTCTCTCAAGTCCCCAGGTGAAGCTGCTGCAAGTCAGAGCCAGGCTTTAGGTACCACACTCAGGGCGTGACTGCTGTCTCCTGATCCATCCCAGGGTGTGTGGATCTGAGAAGCAGAGGAAGCTGGAGATGAAAGGGAGCACGGAGTTCCTGGGGTCGGGTCTCAGGTCCCGGATGAGGAAACCAGGTCCATGTGGGCTAAGTGACGCCCCCATGGTCCCTTCTGAGGTTCTGAACAGTGTAACAAAAAGAAGTGATGGGCTCCAGGCAGAGGAGGGAAGGGGTCACTCTTGCTACCCCCTTGGTGCCGGTCTTGGATGTGAGAGGCAGGAGGAAGAGACTAGAGGAGCAGAGTGAGGTCCCCTCCGGGGGGCAGGACCCACCAGGCACTGGTGAAAACACTGGGCGGCTTCAGTCCCAGCCAGGGCCAGGCTCACAGTGACCCGTCTTCAAGGGTCCCTGTGGGGAAGAAAGTCAAGTAAGGAGAATGGGAGAGTTTCTGGAGAGCTGAGGGGGAAAGGGCAGAGTTTGCTCAATACGTTTATTCGCTTCATCCCTGTGATCTTCAAACAAAGAGCCGATTCAGTTAGCTGAGTTTCAAAAAGATCAGTTCAAACAGTTAAACGTTATTTAGTGCCTCATAAGCTAAACAGCCAGTGGACCGAACTTCTCAACAAATTTTGACATTGAATATATATCAGTTATGTTTCAAAGATATTTATAGGCACCTACTCTGTGGAAGGTAGGGATGCCACAGGCCCTGGAGAGACGATGGTAGACCAAAATCCCTGACCGTTTTGACCAATTGAAAAATCGTGTGTGTGTGTGTGTGTGTGTGTGTGTGTGTGTGTGTGTGTGTGTGTGTACCCCCTTTGGGTTTTTTTTAGGATGTACAGCCCTCACTGTTCTACTGCCTCCACTGTCCAAAGTCCCTTTGCATTCTTGCAGTGTTTGCACACTTGGTCTCCCAAACACAAGAATGACACGCATTCTGTGTGCAACCAAATAATGCTGCCCAAACTGTCATCTTAATGTGTTTCTTTGGGCTCCACCAGGATGTTGAATTACCCAGTCCATACAGCATATGTTCAGCAGAGATCCTGTTGAAAGCAAACATCTCCACCACAGCTGAGCAGGAAGCTGAAAAAATAAATTCAGTTTGGGACTGCTCAAAAAGATGAATTTTCATAGACTGGAGTGGGAGGGGATGATTTATTACATTGGAAAATGGGTCAGCAGTACTTGAATGTAGTTTCCGTTGGGCGACAGCGCCCTCTGTTAGTGCCTTTAAGGAAAACAGGCAGCGTTTTCATTGACAGCGTGGTTAGGAGAGCTGTACTAAAAGATCCTGGTGGGAGGTTGCCAGTGGTTGGTTTGGGGACTTGTCAGGGTGTTTGTCTCCAGGATATTCTCTTATTCACTCCAACAGCTGTGAGAACCACAGCATCACTCGGAGTCTGCCTACCCAGGTGGGTTATTCTCAAGCTGCTCAGAACTCCCAGCCAGGGCTGCTTCCCTCTCTTGTTAACATCCATACTGGCTACCTATCTCCCTTTTGGAAGCTGCCTTATCCTCTCAGGATGGTAGTCCAAGGCCTTTGGCTTCTGTAAGATCATTGTACTATGGGACTGATGGATACAAACAAGACTAAAGACCCCCCTCCACCCCATTATTGGTCCAAAGACATTCATGGGCAACTCTTGAGACAACAACCCAGACTTTGCTGTCTGGCCAGAGGCTCTGAATAGGAAAGAGATTTCAGGCCAGGAAGAAGGGAGAGAGATATCATACATCATAGACCCAAGGGGGAAACACTTCTGTATGGTTTCCTCAAATTAGAACTGTAGGCAGCAATGACTTTATGGTGATGGGGTAAGAATGTTTCAGAAAAACGTCTTGTTTGTGAACATTGGTAATTAAACAAGAAGGTGGCGCTAATGAGGTGGTGGACTACTTGAGCAAACCAACGTCTAAGCCTGTAAACGCCTCAAGGTTACAAATCAAAGCGCTAAGGACAACGAATCACAAAGAGCCAACTAGGCTTGAATCTACAGCCAATCAACAATTTCCTTGCTTTGCGTCTATCTTTTCTTTATAACAGTCTCTCTATAGGGACTTCCTTGGTGGTCAAGTGGTTAAGACTCTGTGCTTCCACAGCAGTGGGCACAGGTTCAATCCCTGGTCGGGGAACTAAGATCCCACATGCCATGAGGCGCAGCCAAAAATAAATAAATAAAAACAAAAATAAAAATCTCTGTATAGGTCCAATCGGTGGAGCGCTCCTAACCACTTCTGGTTTTGCACTGCCCTGTGTGAAACAGTTTTTGCTCAAATAAACTCAAAAATTTTAATACTCCTCAGTTTATCCTTAACAGGAGTCAGATTCCTCTTTCATAAAACTTCCGTGCTCTTGAATACATCATCATAATATCATGTCTGCATGAACTGTGTAAAGCTGGCTTGACCAAACTCCCTTACGCAGATGTTTTAATGGCTGGTAGACACAAACCTTTTCTGTAATTCATCGCTCAGCCTAACTCCTGTTGAAATGAGCACCTTGCCTCAATTAGAGCTGAAGGTTTAAAAGAGTAAAGACTTGCTTGTAAAAATCCTGCTGTAACCTCATGAGTCCCCAGGCCCTGTGCTACTAGAGATCAACAGCTGACCTTCATCCACAGAGGATGCTGTGCAGACATCTTGCTGGGGGCATATGAGGTCCAAAGCCATAGCCCCACGAAAACATTGCGGAGAATGTGCCTCAGCCCCCAAGGACACAGCTCATCTTCGTGGCTGGGTTACGCCATTGCTGACCTTTAGCATCTTCACGTGAGGTCCATGAATGGGAGGTGGTTTCCAGCTTTTTGGTGACTCAGGGGACCTGAACTCTAATTTTTTTTAATGAATAAAAAAAGGAAGAAAGGGTAAGAAAATGTTCCAATCTTTTTTTTTCTGCCTCAGTAACATTCACGTGATATTTTCTCCTCCGCTTCCCACTTGCCCAGGAAATTCCAACCTGGGTAGCTCAGGTGGCGTCACTGAAGCCTTAGAAAAGAAGCCAATGACACAATTAAGGCTGGGGTGAATCTGCTTAAGCATCCCTTGTTTTTCTGCAACCCTCCTCAGTATCACAAATGTTTTCTCTCTGGATACCAGCAATTCCCCTGAGCCGGAAGTGGATTGGATATTATTCTTATTCCCAGTTCATAGTCGACGGGAGGGGGAATCAGAGGAATCAAGGGATCTACTTGAAAGTGGTGGGTAATAATGTCGCAATGCCCCTCGTTTGGTTCTCTTCCCATTAAACAATGCAATCAGGTCCACCTTACAGATTAAGACAATCAAGGCAAAATAACTTACTCAAGAAGGCTGTCAACATTCCATCTTTGCTTCAGTGATACAGGCTCCGGACGTGCAGGCTCAGCGGCCATGGCTCACGGGCCCAGCCGCTCCGCGGCACATGGGATCCTCCCGGACCAGGACACGAACCCGTGTCCCTTGCATCGGCAGGTGGACTCTCAACCACCGCACCACCAGGGAAGCCCTGCTTCAGTGATTTTTGCTGCCACCTTTATGATTTACTAAGTTTCCATATGCAGTTGGATCTGTTTCTGGACTTTCTATCCTATTTCATTGGTCTGTGTTTGCATGCTCTAGTACTGCACCGCTTTAATTGTAGAAGCTATATTAGCTGTTTTAAAGCCTGGTAGACACCCACCTATAGCTTTTCTTCTTCTGTGTTTTCTGGCTATTCTTGCACATTTATTTTTCCACATGAACTTCGGTATAAACTTGTCATTATATTGCATAACAAGAGCCTGCTGGTGTTCGTTTGTTTTTTTAAATTGGGATTGAGGTAAATTTACTAATGGGGAAATGGCATTGTGATAATGTTGGATCCTTTTATTCAAAAACAAGGGATATCTTTCCACGGGTTTAAGGCTAATTTTGTATCTTTCAGAGAGGTTTTATTATTTTCTTCGTTTTGACTGCACATTTCTTTTTTTTAATATACATTATTTATTTATTTATTTATTGGCTGCGTTGGGTCTTCGTTGCTGCGCGCGGTCTTTCTCTAGTTGTGTTGAGTGGGGGGCTACTTTTCGTTGCGGTGCGCAGGCTTCTCATTGCAGTGGCTTCTCTTGTTACAGAGCATGAGCTCTAGGCGTGTGGGCTTCAGTAGTTGTGGCACGTGGGCTCAGTAGTTGTGGCTCACGGGCTCTAGAGTGCAGGCTCAGTAGTTGTGGCGCACAGGCTTAGTTGTTCCGCAGCATGCAGGATCTTCCCGGACCGAGGATCAAACCCATGTCCCCTGCATTGGCAGGCAGATTCTTAACCACTGAACCACCAGGGAAATCCCTTGACTGCACATTTCTGATTATGTTTATTCCTAAGTGCTTGATGTCTTCTGTAGCTATTGTTCATGGTGGGGCTCTATTCGTGTAACTGGAAGCTATTTATTCTTTTTAATAAAATTTTAATTTCAGAATATTTTAGAATTACAGAAAAGTTGCAAAATAGTACAGAGTTCACATACACACCCAGTTTCCTCTAAGATGAACATGTTACATTTGTCTAAACTTAGAAACCAACATTTCTACATTACTGTCAAAATCCAGACTTTATTCGGCCATCACCAGTTTTTCCACTAATATCCTTTTTCGGCTCCAGGATCCCACCCAGGACACTACATTACATTTAGTGGTTGTGTCTCTTTAGTCTTCTGTGATCTGTGACAGTTTTTCAATCTTTCCTTGGTTTTCATGACCATAATAGTTTTGAGGAGTGCTAGTCACGTGTTTACAGAATGCCCCTCACTTCAGGCTTGTCTGATATATTTAGAGTGTAGCTTTGGGGGAAGCACATCACAGAAGTGACATGGCCTTCAAGGTGACTGATTTTGCACATGTTAATTTTACATCCTGCTACATTGCTGAATTCTTACACTGTTTGCATTAGTACTATCATTGATTATTTCATTTTCAGTTATATTGTCGTGTTAGCGCCCAAAAAGGATAGCTTTACTTCTTTTCCCCTTCCTTTCCCCAGCATTTCTTTCTTGAAGTCTTTCTCCCTGGAAGCCATCTTCTCCAAGGTTTCTGTCTCTGGTCCCCTCGGTTTCAGGGCCCTTCCCTCTGCCTGATGTTGTAAGACCCCCAAGTACTAGGTGGGGCTTCAGTACTCCAACACTTAGAGCCCAGCTTTCTCCTTGTGGGGCTGATTTTGTCTAGGCTTCAACCACACCCTTTCCCCTCCTCCTCTCCCCGCTACACCCCAACGTCATGGGATTTCCCTCCCCACCCAAAGGCCCACATGGCAGCAGGAGCTCCCGCTGCATCTCTGTTGAAATCAGGTGTTTATTTCTCTTTTTTTTCAATTTGAAGTTTGTGATAGACCTGTCTCCTAGAAATGCTGCAGGTAAGATTTTGTCTGTGTTCCATGTTGACTTTATGGCTGGAAGGAAGGATGTGTGAAAAGATTCAGACTCAAGCAGTTACCATTTCCCTAGGGCCGATCAGAGCTCTTCCAGACATCAAGTCTCAGGGCTCTGGTCTTTGACTTACTGGTTTCTGTATTTTTGAAACCAGTTCAAAATGGATTAACTGAATGGAGGGCTACCTTATAACCTCTGAAACCAGATGCTTGCGTAGAGAGGCAGCTTCCTTAAGCTGATTTCTGGCCGTGGGCTAGCTTCCATGGTCTGGCAGAGAATTCTTAATGGAAGATGTTAGAACCTCAGTTTGCACTACAGCCTTTCAGAGTGCAGTGGGTAAAAATTTAACTAAATGTCTTGCTGCTGCAAAACAAAGATCCCCATGTTCTCAGTCTACAGTATCTGAGTCCTCACTGCCCTCTTCTTTACCACTTCCAGTAGACCATTACTAATACTTTACTTTCTGTAACATGCAAAAAGCCATTTCTAGGTATCAACTGATGTATTAAACAAAATATAAATTTATTTCTCTTCCATATAAAGTAGGTCTGGAGATAATCTGGGGTTGCCATGGCTGTTCATCAATTATCAAGGACTCAGGACTTCTATCTTGACGTTCTGCCAACTTCAATAAATTCCTCCACCTCTTGGTTCAAAAGTGGTTCCTTGGACTCCAGCCATCACACTCACAGTCCAGCTAGTCAGAGGAAGTTGCAAATAAGGGCAGAACTGAGTCATAGAATCTTACCAGCAAGAGAGGTTGAAAAATTAGATCTTTATCTTGGGATTCCATGTGGCAACTAAGAGTTAGGGGATAAATTTCTTAAAAAGTGGAGAATAGATATTGGGGAATGCCAGATCACAAGCATGAACTCTTAACGCAATATTTATTATACAACACCTCACTGCCCCCTCCCAAGAGTGTTATAGCAATTCTTGTCTGGAGATTATAGGAACAGGGTTGGTGAATTGTTTGTTAATTGAGATGATTTTGTAAAAAAGAAAAAAAAATCCTTATTCTGTAAACCTACTAACACATCAGTATTAGTACTTCTGATTTCTAGAGGGGCTGGGAGACATTAGAATTATAATGCTACCTTATTGCCCAGTTCCAGCCCTTTTTAGATACTCTGTTTTTGGAATAGAGTATCTTTCACATGTTTGTTATTTTATATAGTATATTTCTATTATTTATATAGTATATATATATTTCTATTATTTATATAGTATATATACATATTTTTATATAGTATATTTCTATTATTTTGAATTTCTGCAGAAAAGAGCAAAGCAAAGAATACTGAGCCTTAGGTCTGTGTGCAAGTGCTGTTATGCTGTATAACCACTAGATGGCGATCATGTTCAGGCTGCTGGAACTCATCCTACCCCAATCTCAGAGAAAAGCTTAAAAGCAAATCTCTTTCTGAAATAATGCAACGGGAATAAATCTCAGTCCCCAGACTCCAGGGTGTGAGAAATACTAACAGTCTTTATTTTCTGTAAATCAGCTCATGTACTACTTGATCCAAGGAAAATTAAACTTCAGTCATTCTTGGGGCTGTTCCCTCTTCCACTCAACCCCAGGAGAGGGCAAAGGTACCAGCGTTTAGGGTTCCACCAACACACTGGGCGCCCCCTACTGGCATTGGCATATGTCCACACTGAGGATCAATGAGAGGCCCTTTGTTCAGACTCCCATAACCCTGTCTGGCCCAGAGCTGCCTTGTTTTAGTGCCACTTTTGGAGCCCAGGCACATTGGGGAGTTTGGGGACCCAGGAACCTAGGATGAGTCTCTCTGATGCCCAACCGGGCCCATCCCTCTGAGCTCCTTTCACATCCTCAGGGTGCTGTCATGGACCAGGGCACGGTTACCTTCTACTCACAGGACCCCAGGCCTTCTCACTGCCCTGGGTTGCACTTGAATCCCCATCTCTCTCTCCAGGCTTCCTTCAGAGGTTCTTTCACTCTCACACCCTATTCTCCTAAAAGGATTTAGGCATTTGGAAACAAATCTAAGAGGAGATGGTTTGCAGGCAACACTTTCTTTCAACCTGCTATAAAGCTTCCTAAAAGCAAGGAAGCACTACCTACAGAAGAAGTGAAACATAAATTTACAACTCTTAAATTTAAGCGTCCTGCCACACCAATTAAGCACCAATTAAGCATGCCTCTGTAACCAGCTGATAATATATGCCTCTAAAATAATTTCCAATGCAAAACCAAAATACTAAAATCTTCTGCTTACTAGAAAATGCCTTCCTTGTCTGCCTCCTCTCTGTATACCATCTCAGTGATACAGCTCAGCAAATCAAGTGCTCAGGATGACAAGTGTCAATTTCACAGACCAGATTTGTCAAAAAGTAACTGATCTCAGGGCAGCCCTGCTTGTGCAGAGAGAAACTTTTCGCAAATCATGTTTTAATTCACCTTAGCAACTATTCATTGAGTTTTTCCACATGTTGAACAAACAAATGACCACAGTGTTCATGTTATAAGATTTACCCCTAAAACTCACAGATACAGAGAAAAACTAGTGGTTACTAGTGAGGGCATGGGGCAAAATAGATGAAGGGGATTAAGAAGTATAAACTACTAGGTATAAAATAAGTAAGTTACAAGAGTGTAATGTACAGCACAGGGAACATAGTCAATATTTTATAATAACCTTATATAGAGTATAATCTATAAAAAATATTGACTCACTATGTTGTTCACCTGAAACTAATAGAATATTGTAAGTCAACTATATTTCGATTAAAAAAAAAGATTTACTCCCAACCTACAGGAGCTTATGATCTCAAGGGAAGGCTGAGACTCACATCGCTAATTGTGAGAAGGGCTACAGTGTAGGTTCGACAGCTCCAAAAGGATAGCTGATGTTATAGGAAGTTAGACTCGATGGATCCTGCTGTCTCAGTATTTCAGCAGTGGCCTCCAAGGGTGAAAACAGTGAGTGCCAAGTTTAGATCAAGGCTGAGAACATTCACACAGGACTTGCCCAGGAGCTAGCACCAGGTTGGTTTTGACGGCTGCTGTGGACTGAATTGTGCCCCCATAAAATTCATATGTTGACACCCTAACCTCCAGTGTGACCGCATTGCAGATAGAGGTTAAATGAGGTCATCAGGGTGAAGCCCTGATCTGAAAGGATTTGTGTCCTTATAAGCAAAGACACCAGAAAGCTCCTTATCTCCCCCCACCCAGCTTTCTTTTTCTCTCTCTGTCCTTCCCTCTCTTGCCCTTCCTCCCCATATGTACACTCAGAGGAAAGGCTAGAGCTCTCACTAGAAACCAAACCTGCTGGCACCTTGATCTTGGACTTCCAACCTCTGGACTTGTGAGAAATAAAATTCTGCTGTTTAAGCCACACAGCCCATGGTATTTTGTTATGGCAGCCCGAGCAGCCTAAGACACCAGCATTACCTTATCCCTCCCTAGAAGGAAATTAAAGGGTTGAGATTGGTGAGTTCTGGGGTGAATATTTATGTGGAAGATTAAGAGGGAAAGTCACCAGAGACGAATGTCCTTGGCATATATCCCTGGAGGTTTAGAGGACGGTAGGGATTAGTGTCACACCCACCTGAGACAGCTATCTTTAGGGTCTTCTTGGAGCAGAAGAGAGAGAAATGAAAGCACTGGGGGGAAGCTGGGCATCCACCAATGATGGGACAAATGTGTACACCTCCTGGGGGATCAAATACAACATGGTAAAGCAGAGCTCCTCCAAAAGGCCTGCATGGGGTGCAGCACGGGACCGCAACAGTGGGACAGACAACCAAAGCCCAGAGACCGAGGGAGGACTCAGAATCAGGCAGAGGGGAGAGGCGTGGTTGCTTCAACAGATCCCTGGTGGAATGTCCCGTGGGAGATCTGTGAGGGTCTCATATGACTGCCCATGAGAGCCAGAGTCCAGTCTGGACATCTGCTGTGCCCCGAGGGTGCCAACCCAGATGCAACTCTTCATGCACTTGTTATGGTTGAATTGTGTCCTAACCCCCAGTACCTCAGAATGGGACTGTATTTGGAGATAAGCTCTTTAAAGGGGGAAAGAAGTTAACAATGAGGCCATTATCCAATCTTATTGGTGTCCTTACAAGACGAGGAAATATGGATGCATTAAGAGACACTGGGGTTCACGTGCACAGAGGAGAGACCACGTGAGGACACAGTGAGAAGACGGCCATCGACAAGCCAAGGAGAGCGGTTTTAGGAAAAAAGCATGCCTCTGACACCTTGATCTCAGCCTTCCAGCCTCCAGAACTGTGAGAAAATAAATGACTGTTCTTTAAGCCACACAGCCTGTGGTACCTCATTATGGCGGCCGGAGCTGACTGACACACAGCCCTGCACACAGCTCTGGTGGGATGAGCCATAGTAAAATTGGGAAGCCAGGCATGTCCCTTCCCCAAAGCAGGTTGCTCAGACAGAGAAAGCTGGGCCAAGTTGGTGAGCATTTAGGATTTTGACAAGTGCACCGATTCTGCAAGAGTGATATGATTCTTAGACCAGATTGGACTTTCGTCAACAAAAAGGACCAGAAATACGAAGAAACTGCCTGATCTTTCATCAGCAGGGCAGGGAAGCATGACTCTCCAAGGTGGCCCTGTAGGAACACTTAGAAAAATAAAGTGCTGTCTCCTTTGCCCTCACCAATCCAGCCTACTTCGTGAAACAGTTAAACTAATATGGACTATGTGCTTTCTCCACCAGGCAACTTTCTAAGCCCTCTGCGTGAATTAATTCCTCACTCCTCATTCACACGCGAGGAAACTGACACACAGGCTGTCACCCATTTTGCCCTGGTGAGGGGTCAGTGTCAGGGTGCGGACAGCCTGGCCCTCACTACACTGACTCCAGGCAATGAGCCCAGGAGGAAGGGAAGGATTAAATCCACCTGGGCCAATGGAGCAAGGCCTTTGGAGGAGGTGAGGTTTCACTGAGCCTGGAAGTGCACAAGGATTTTGACAAGCAGATAAGAGGAAGAAAAGCCTTCCAAGCTGAGGGAACTGTTAAAAGGTGAACAGAGGCACATGAAAACGTCTAAGAGCATATTGGAGCAAACATGGATTGGAACCAGACAAGGCTAAACCAGAAGTGGGGAGGGGGACATCCCAACCAGGGGCAAGACATTTACAGAGAAGACCCAGGAAGGGAAGCAGGGACGTTATTATTATTATTTTTTTTTTTTACATCTTTATTGGAGTATAATTGCTTTACAATGGTGTATTAGTTTCTGCTTTATAACAAAGTGAATCAGTTATACATATACATATGTCCCCATATCTCTTCCCTCTTGCGTCTCCCTCCCACCCTCCCTATCTCACCCCTCTAGGTGGTCACAAAGCACTGAGCTGATCTCCCTGTGCTATGCGGCTGCTTCCCACTAGCTATGTATTTTACGTTTGGTAGCGTATATATGTCCATGCCACTCTCTCACTTTGTCACAGCTCACCCATCCTCAAGTCCATTCTCTAGCAGGGACATTATTGAGTGGCTATAGTTTCAGCAGTATCTGGGAAGGCTGGATGTCTCTGATTGGTTGTCCTTAGGTTTCCATTTCATGACCTGAAGGCATTTACAGGCTTAGGTTTTGGTTTACTTACATTGGCCAGGATGGCTTTAGAGCCTATCCGTCTAGTGGCTTCCTTGTTTAATTAAACAGAACAGTTTGAAGCAAAGACACAGAGATGCAAAAGATCAAGGTTTATTCCAATATGTCTCTGAGGGGTATGGAAGTAGGGAATCTAGTGAGACTGTCGCAGGAGAATCACGGGATTAGAGGGGCAGGAAGCGAAGCCGATATTCCATGCGGGAATCACTCGTTTTACTGCACACACTCACACAGCACAACATAAGTTAGTCATGCAAATAAGGAAGAGGGAAGGGAGTAAGGAACCACCCAGAAGAGGGATCCGGGAAGGAGTCCTCAGCACGAGCCTCGCCCCAGGTCCAGCAACGGGTCTCAGGACACACGTGAGCAGGAAGTCACCCTTTGTTCCTACGGAGCCTCCGCAGCTCCGTCTGGAACAGCTCCTGGGCCACATAGAGTCAGGTCCTGGGAGGCTGAGCTTTCAGACCACCCCTCTCAATGTTATTTTAAGGGGTCCACCTGAGAGTGTAATGGTTACGCCCCAGGGGTCTCAAGTCTCCCGTTCTGCTCCCCGGAAGTCTTTCTATGGATGTGGAACGTTCCTTATCCCTAGTAACACTCAACATCTCTCACTTAAACATTGGATGCTTCAAAACAATCATTGAGGTTCCCATTGGCCATTGTGACTCCATTTTGAACTACTTGACACAGCATACAGGAGGAGTAGGAATCACATGATTAAAATTACATCATAACAACCCACCCTTTGATTCTGAGAATCACAGTGAATCTAATACCCTTCAACACTGTAAACTGCCCCAGTTAAAAAGCTTGCTGCAGCTCTTTGCAAGCCTTGCTTGCTGCAGTGTACTTGCCCCCTTTTTTCTTTTATTTCTTTTCACTTAAAAAAAAAATCACACACAAATTTCACACAAAAAAATTATTTTTTTAACCTTTTATTAACCCTTTTATTAACCCTTTTTATTAACCCTTTTATTTTTTGACAATTGCAATGTATGGCATTTATTTGGATTTTTACTTGAACAAACTAATTTTTATAAATGTTAGGCATTTTTTCAGACAACCTCAGTTATGTTTTTGTGGTTATTAGATAATGAATATGATTTTATTCTCAAATATTTTTCATTGCCCAACTTTCAAAAGTTATATTTGATGCCTTTATTGCTTAGAATATCACCTTATTTTGTCCCTGTACCAACATTACTTTCCTTCCTTATAATGGGAATTTCTTTCACAAGCAACGACTAATTAGAGATGTCTGTCATCTCAAAGTGGTCTAAGTAATTTATTGAGAATTTAATTTACTGAGAAAAGACAGTGTTAAAAACGGCCTATATAATAAAAAAGATAAAAATAGAAACTTATTTCTATTTTTTAAGAATCGAAACTTATTTTTAAAAATTAGTTTTAGAAAATTAATTTTTAATTTCTTAAAAATAGAAACATTTCTATTTTATAGGAATGCTATTGGTCTACATTTTTTTAAATTTATATATTTATTTATTTTTGGCTGAGTTGGGTCCTCGTTGCTGTGCGAGGACTTTCTCTGGTTGCAGCGAGCAGGGACTACTCTTCTTTGCGGTGCACGGGCTTCTCAGGCTCTAGGCACGCGGGCTTCAGTAGCTGTGGCACATGAGCTCTAGAACACAGGCTCAGCAGTTGTGGCTCACGGGCTCTAGAGCGCAGGCTCAGTAGTTGTGGCGCATGGGCTTAGTTGCTCTGCGGCATGCGGGATCTTCCCAGGCCAGGGCTCGAACCCGTATCACCTGCATTGGCCGGCGGATTCTTAACCACTGCGCCACCAGGGAAGCCCCTTGGTATACATTTGAGGTGGCTCAATGTTGTTATTATTTGTATTGAATGTGCTTTGCATAATAGGTTTTTTTTTTTTGAAAAGAGCAGAAAATTATTTTTTTCCTGTTTAAATTAAAAAAATTTTTTATTGTAGTAAAGTTGATTTACAATGTTATGTTAGTTTCTGCTGTACAGCAAAGTGATTCAGTTATAAACATACAGATATCCACTCTTTTTTACTGATAGATTCTATTCCCATGTAGGTCATTACAGAGTACTGGGTAGAGCTCCCTATGCTATACAGTAAGTTCTTATTGGTTATCTATTTTATATATAATAGTGTGCTTATGTCAATCTCAATCTCCCAATTTATCCCCCCCCCTTTCTCCTTTGGTAACCATAAGTTTGTTTTCTACATCTGTGACTCTATTTCTGTTTTGCAAATAAGTTCATTTGTACCATTTTTTTAGATTCCACATATAAACGATATATGACATTTGTCTTTCTCTGTCTGACTTACTTCACTCAGTATGACAATCTCTAGGTCCATCCTTGTTGCTGCAAATGGCACTACTTTGTTCCTTTTTATGGCTGAGTAACATTCCGTTGTATATATGTACCAGGTCTTCTTTATCCATTCCTCCATTGATGGACATTTAGGTTGCTTCCATGTCCTGGCTATTGTAAATAATGCTGCAGTGAACATTGGGGTACATGTATCTTTTCAAATTATGGTTTTCTCTGGCTATATGCCCAGGAGTGGGATTGCTGGATCATATGGTAGCTCTATTTTTAGTTTTTTAAGGAACCTCTATACTATAGCCTCCATAGTGGCTATACCAATAACCCCTCGATTTTTAATATTTACTTCTTTTTTTCAGTCCAGCAATGTATATGATATATATTAGGTTTTTTTTACTGAGATAAAACCCAAATATTATAGCAATTACAACAGCTAGGCCTTCCTTAATAAGGCAACCAAACCAATTTTTCCATAAAGAAAAGTTGAAAAAATTCCAAATTTTCCACTTTTAAACCGTGAGGATTATGTGCCATGGAAATTTTTATGTTTAAACCATGCTCTGGATTGCCAAATGGAGCACGTGTTTTCCTTGTTTGAGTCAGTCATACTTAGAATGTCTGCATTCATTATGGCTACAATTTTAGGTAAGTTAGTGAGCTCGGTATCAAATTTGTATAATGCCTTTTTAATCTCATCTTTTTTGGTTATCCTCTGGATCAAATGGGATAGTTTATGTTCAAGATGAGATGTATTGATCCATGGTACATGCTCTGGTCTAATCTCTGAGTGAGTAAAGTGTCTGGGAAGGACTCTGGTTTCAGTGTCATACACGGCATTAGAGTATAGTTTCGTTATTGTAAGTGATGTTCATAACATGTTCAAAACATACACTTCTGCTACTCAAAGTAGGGTAGCCCTGGGTATAATTCCCCAATTACAGTGTGGGTATTGCTATAATGTCAAAAGCAAATATTCTTTCTCCTCCTTCTTGTGTAAGGATATAGAGTTCACACATTCCTGCATAAATACATCCACTATTACCCAGAGGGTTCAACATTGATCTAGTAGGGTTGGCTGAGACAGTGGGTTCCCAGTATTTCCCTGTTATAATAATAAAAGTGCAATTCCCAGTGTGCATATTGAAGGTGATGTTGGCCTGATTTCATGTCTAGCATTGTTTCTAAGAAAACCCGTCTTTCCTGTAGGTTATTTGGTAAGTCTGTTGTAGGTATTGTAAAGGGTATTCACATCTGAAATGATCGTCAAATAAACAGAGAGTCCTTTTAGGGAAATATGGTGTATAAGGTTGGTTGCTGGAGTTAAGTATTAGGTCATAGTTCTTTTCATGTAACTATGGACCTGACTTTATCAGAATATGGTTGGTTAATAATACCAGGGGTTGTTTTTGTTTGTTTGTTAAAAGGGAGGTGCTGGGCAGGGGCTGGCGCTGACGGAGGAAGACTCCTTGTGCTTTCATTTCCTAACAGTTTTGCTGAGTATCAGCTCTGGTGATTTTTTTTTTTTTTCTCCTGCACTATGCGGCTTGTGGGATCTCAGTTCCCCTACCAGGGATCAAACCTGGGTCCCCGGCAGTGGAAGCATCCTAACCACTGGACCACCAGGGAATTCAGTTATCAGTTGGTCTGATCTGCCATATGTTATATTGTTGTAGGATTTATAAAGTCTGTTTCTTAGTCAAGATTGAGTATCTCAAGCTGTTCTTCAAATTTGCTTGTGAGAGTTGTACAAGAGATTTGCTATAAAAATTGCCATAAAAAAAAGAGATTCTGGAGATAAGCACTGAGATGTCCCCAAGATCCCAGGAGGATGTTATTGGCAGCAGAATGGTGAGTAGTATTGGAAACACTACTCACCATTCTGCTGCCAATAACATCCTCCTGGGATCTTGGGGACATCTCAGTGCTTATCTCCAGATAATGGGTGGCAGTAATGAAAAGTACCATCCTCATCGTCCCTATAATGGGAAAATATTATCTTTCTTAATCCATTGCATCTTATTTTTACCATCAGTTACCCATATTACCTTTCCTGAATTTTCCACTAATATATCGCCTTTGACAAATTCTCTAGAATTGTCTTTGCCTTTTTTCTGGTATAATATTTTAGGGAAGGGTATCGTTGCATTTGTACCTGCATTTTTTTGGTTCTTCGCTGATATCCCACTTGTGTTGTGATAATTCCCAGGCTGTTGTGAGATTAGCTCTAATTCTACCATTTGGGTGTATGATGACTTCCCAGAGTAGTGGGCGCTATCCCTTGAGATCTTGTCTGCTTGTGAGTAATCTTAGTTGTTGTTTAAGTGGGCCAATAAATCTCTCAATAGCACTTGCTGCTGTTGGGTTATAGGCTAAGTGATAATTCCATTGTATTTCCTTCTCTTCACACCATTCCCTGATAGAGTATCTGATGTGTAGATACATGTGTGATCTGCATATTTATTTGTTCCTTTGCCTTATCTAATTCTTGTCATAATTCTTTAGCCCATATGTCCTTTCCACTTATTTTCTAATCATTTTTCTTTCATTTTCCTGACCAACTTGCAATACCATTTGCTATTGCCCATGAATCTACAAAAGTGACTATTTCTCTGCCCTTCCTTCCGTGACTGCCTAACTGCTGGACAGACTGCATGTAGTTAGGCATGCTGCACACTCTTTGTCTGACCTTCCTCTACTAGAGGCAATGGTCACCCATTCTCAGGACTGCTGCTTTCCAGGAGGCAAGGCTGGAGGTCACCAAGGCTGATCTGTCCATAAACCAGGCATTTTTTTAACCCACGTAACCAAGAAGAACCCCATTTCCATATGTTAAGGTCATGGGTTTGTTCCTCCCTCAGAAATTCTAGCAAGCTAATCAAGGCTCCAAAGATATTTCTTCCATTAAATGTCTTGTTTGACCATTGGCCTTAAGGTTCTTCCCCTGTATGCACATCTCCAGGTGAACATTTTTCTCTCTGTTGGCACAAGCTTGGTTTCTCCAGAGACATGCTAGTCCATTGTAGAGCAGGTATTTTGGTACTAAGTACGCCAATTCGGTTCCCCTGATGGGTTCTATGTGTAGCAATGCCTCGTATATTGTTCATATTACTCTTTCAATATAAGGATTTTTAAAATTCTGAATATGGGAATCTTTTGGTCCAGAATCCCCTTGGTGACCTTGGGTGCATATCATCCTTTCCCCAGGGGCTCCAGAAGCCATAATTTTTATCACAGATTACTTCTAGTCTTAATTTCATTCTTTCTGTAGAAAATTTTCGATGGTCAAAGGTCATTATCTGGTTCTTGAGATGTTCAAATACCTTTTGTTGTTCTCTTACCCATTCAAATTTGGTGCTTTTCCTAGCTATTTTATATATGGTTGGTGATGCAGTGCCTAAGTGTGTTATGTGCTGTCTCCAATATCCAAATAGGCCAATCAACCTCTGTGCCTGTTCCTTGGTGTGTGGTGTGGAAAGTGCATTGACTTTATTTATGATTGGGTTGGGTGTGCTCCTTCCTTTATTATTTCAGATCACTCCTAAAAATTTGACAGTGTCTGTTGGTCCATGTACCTTGTCCCTATTTCTCATCCATCCTTTGTCTGTCTGGAATTTGATCAGATTATTCTTTGTGGTTTTTCTAATTCA
>NW_006793865.1:1069104-1090098 GCF_000442215.2 Lipotes vexillifer | reverse complement strand
TCCTGCTGACTTAAGAAAAATGCACAACGTTGACTGAGTTTCCCACTCAGTGAGTTAGCAGTTCCAGGGCTGTAGCAGAAGACTGTGGATAATCCATCAACCTCCTAGCAGGCAGCTGTTGAAGACAAGAGGTCAGTTGGTACTTTGTCCCCTCATTTGTTGGCTAAACTCAGGGAATAGCTCTTTAGTCAAGCAATGTTCCCACCATGTCCGATCTTCCTTCCTGGAGTCTGGGGAAACGTATGGGTTAAAGTAAGCCATTGGGTCCATTTTGTATTTCTTCAGGATGCTCTAAAGGAGGTTCTAGTTTTTTGGTAATATGATGCCCTACTCAGAAAAACCTGAAGTCCGGTCAAAATGCCCCCAAAGACTAATCAATGGAAGGGTGGCCTTTGTAAACCTGGAAAATCAGGTATTGTCAAAGAAAACTGTTTTATTACAAAGTCTTCTGTTCCTTTAGAAACAACCCTTGGAAGCCCTGACAAGTGGAAGGTAGAATATTTAATTCTCCAGACTCTTAGAGAACGTCAGTAGGGATTCAGATTATGTCATTTGGGTTCTGACCAAGAAGAGGAACAAGAACGTTGAATAGATAAGCCTGAGGGTTCTTATCCAATAGTCCTTTATATCCTATGAGCACCTGCAGGATGTGGAGTTGGTGCAGGACTGTCCTTCTATCAGATGCAGTTCAGATCTGCTGTTGGGGACAAGTTCATCTGATTGGAAAGGGTATGTAGGAGGATGGGGTAGAGACACGTATGGTGAGGGAGGAGGGAATGGAGAGGCAAACAGTTTTATCAACTTTCCTGACACTACACAACTAAGAGAACCAAAGCATTAAGCAGGCAAAGGAAACCACGCCAAAATTCACTAACCCATTTGGCTTATTTTTTTAAGGTATAAAAACATCCTTTACCAAGTTTAATTTAATCAAGAATGACAGTATGCTTAGAACTATTTCATCAACTGCTTGCTATCTTCCTGAAGCCTGGAAGGAGCCTGACTCCAGAGAATATGTTGTTTTTTTCCTCATCCATTAAGGGTCACCAAAGTCCTAGAAATGGCCTTCAGAGAGCCCTGGAAGGTTTCCATCAGGGTGAAGGGGATGAGTGAGGTGGGTTGTCCAGATCTGAGCAATGCTCTAAAAGTAACAGCATCCAGTGCCTGAAGCCCTCCACAACAGTCCCGTCACGTGGTCACAAGAAGTCGTGTGGACATTTGCACTGGGGAGAGACTCTCTCAAAGCAGCTCTTGCTATCTTCTAGTTCTGCCATCTGAGGCCTTGTGGAACAAGTCTTGTCCTGCCTTTTCCTGCGTAGACCTTCAAATGTTAGCCCACAGTTCTCACATCCCTTCAGAGTCTTTTCTCCACCATGATAGCTCCCACATTTCTCGTATGTATTAGTTAAGGTTCTTTCTTTTCTGTTGCAAGTTGTGTAACCGGGCTGTGGTTAGCTTTACCTGAGATGTCTCATAGGATCAAGAGAAGAATGAGACACCTACGGCCTGAGAAAGCAGCTGCTGGGAGTTCACGGCAGGAGTCCGAGTTCAGTTCACACAGCTCAGATCAGTGGCTCTCACCTCCTGTGTCTCTCAATTCCAAATTTCATCTTCCATCTGGGATCAGAGGCCCAGCCCTGGATCAGTCAGCCTCGGACAGGGGATGTGTGTCTACAGTGGAGACATGGCTACTGAGTTCTAACACAGAGAAACAGAGAAAACACACGTTCTAATTTTGTTATTCTGATCTTGATACCCAGCAGGACCCTGGTTCCCCATCAAGAGATACACATAACAATATCTTTGAGCTGTTTTGCAGATACTGAAGCCCCCACCAGGTGGGAGAAGTTAAAGATATGGTGCCCACAAACACATAGACCCCAGAGCGGTTGGAACCAGAAGGTTGGTGATGCTGACTCCCATTCACCTCACCACCAACCAATCAGAAGAATGTCCACGAGTTGACCACACCCTCTTTGAACCATTACTACAAAACTTCTCACTACCCCTTCCAGGTCGGGACACACAGTTTTGAGGGGATTGGCCCGCTGTCTCACCCTTTGCCCGGCAAAGCAATAAAGCTCTTCTTTCCTACTTAACCCAAACCTCTGTCTCCGAGAATTAGTCCGGTGTCGGGGTACAGAGGCCAGATTAGGCTCCAATCTCTTCTCTGAAAAAGGATCATTTGTTAATGTTCTTTTTACAGTGTGAGGCCAAGTGCTGAGGGTGGATCAGGCCACGCAGAGTAGGGGACTGTCACCCTCTGATTCCGGGCTCCTTACTTCTATATTACTGTGACCTAAGATGGGGAGCTTTTTCTGATTCACAAGACTCTTCTCAGCTGTCGTTATGTCACCTCCATCTTGTTTTTCAGCTATTTGTTCTGATGACTTACATGCCAGCTCATTACCCCAAGGATTTTCATCTGTAACATCTGAGTTACTGTTCCAGCCTGCCAAAATCTTTTGCATTTTCATTCCCATTAGTGTTCCTGGTGAATTTGAGGTTCTTGATGTCTCGTCACAGAAAGAATTCAGTAGGCAAGAAGTGTATTTATTTAGAAAGAAACACACTCCACAGAGTGTGGGCCATCTCAGAAGGAGAGAGAGCCCAGAAATATGGCATGGTTAGTTTTTATGGGCTGGGTAATTTCATAGGCTGAGTGGGAGGATTATTCCAACTATTCCAGGGAAGGGGTGGAGATTTCTAGGAATTGGACCACTGCCCACTTTTTGACCTTTTATGGTTGGCCTCAGAACTGTCATGGTGCCTGAGCGTGTATCATTTAGATGCTAATGTATTACAATGAGTGTATAATGAGGCTCAAGGTCCACTGGAAGTCAAATATTTCACCATCTTGGACCTAGTTGGTTCTAACCAGTTTTTGTCATGTCCTATGGCTATGTCATTCTTTTAAAGGTGGTGTCCTGCCCCTTTCCCTCCTGTTTCATTAGGGCAGAAAGTTATGCCAATATTACTTTTGGCCGTTAATTTAGCAAGGTTTTGTTTTTTAAAAAAAACTGAGTTTGGCAGGAGAATGAAACAATAGACTCACTGAGCTACCCAGGGAAATTGTTGAAAATGTGTAAGAGAACTCCTTACTTTTCGGAATTTATCATACAGAAATTATCAGCTCTATAAACACAGATTTGAATACTTAGGTTTTTTTCTCATTATAATTGCAAAAAACATTGGAAACTTATTTACTGCCCAACAGTAAGGGAATCCTTAAATAAATTTTGATAATACTCATTCAATGAAATATTCTTGCCACCAATAAAAATTTATTTACAAAGACTTCTTTAAGATATAGAAAAATATGTATATGTAATATATTTTACATAAATTTAGCAGAAACTTACGTTCTCAATAATATTTTGATGTTTTCCTTTTCCTTTTTTTTTTCAATTTATTTAATTTTTTGTCTGCATTGGGTCTTGGATGCTGTGCACGGGCTTTCTCTAGTTGCGGCGAGCAGGGGCTACTCTTCGTTGCAGTGTGCGGGCTTCTCATTGCGGTGGCTTCTCTTGTTGCGGAGCACAGGCTCTAGGTGTGTGGGCCTCAGTAGTTGTGGCTCGTAGACTCTAGAGCACAGGCTCAGTAGGTGTGGCGCACAGGTTTAGTCACGCCACGGCATGTGGGATCTTCCCGGACCAGGGCTCGAACCCGTGTCCCCTGCATTGGCAGGCGGATTCTTAACCACTGTGCCACCAGGGAAGTCCCTCCTTTTCTTTTTAATAGAAAATAAACTGAAAGAAATATACCAAAATGTTAACTGTGTCTTATCTCTGGGTAAAGACATTTTGGTGATATTTTCTTCTTTAGACTATTCTATATATTTTTTCACTTTTATGACGAGTAAGTATTTCTTCTCTAATGGAAAATCTATTTCATGATCATTCTCAGTTGTTGATTATTGATAAATTCTTTGCATTTTTTAAGTCTGAGGAACTTTCATTCTTTTAAACCGTCATGTGACACAGGGTTTCCTTCACTTTGTCCCCCTCAGGTATCTTTTACAGTAGAACTACCCCGACTGCAATAATTAGCACTTCCTATTGAGCCAGTCTGCTGCCTTGGGACTCTCTTTAAGGAGAGGTCTGAAGCCCAAGCCTCTATCCTGCTGTCTGTCAAATGGGCCCCTCCTAAACTGGGAAATCTGCAGTGTCAGCTCCTCAGAGGCACTGTGTGGCATTAAGTGCCTGACAGTAAGCTTCTTTGATTGTAATGTAAGGATCTGACGTTAAGCTTTTGATAGCTGGGGCCTCCATTTCACAGACATCCCTCTGAAATAAACATATTGCCTTCAACACCACTAGGTGAAGTGCCAGGCCACCCCACCCTTGAAGTTCCCCTTGTAGGGAACCTTGGGTGACATAGATAACTGACTGCCTGAATGGCCCTGTTTTTCCCTTCTAGCACCCCAATCCCCACTCTTACATTTTAAATTCACCAATAAAGAGTGAAATCCTAGGCACCCCACCCTGGACACCAATAAAGGCAGACCCCCAGGTCTACGCTCGCTTGCTCTCTCTCTCTCTCTCTCTCCCCACGACCTCACTGTGCAGCCCCAGGTGTGCTGTGTACTCTCCAGGACTTAGGAGTAATAAATCTTTTTTGTTTTGTTTTGTTTCAAAGTTTCCTGATGCTTGTAGCTGAGGTGCATCTTGCAATCATAAAACAACAACACAAGGGCTGGTCCAGCCAAAAACGCTGGTTACAGTTGCTGGGTACTCACCACAAGTACTATGGCACAGGTGAATGCCCCCAGGGATTCCGGATAGCATCACTAGCCAGAGGCCAAGACCAACAGGAAACATCCTGTCATTGGTGTCCTCTACCTGGAGGCTCAGCTTTGCTACTTTTCTTTTTTTTCTTTTTTTCTTTTTTTTGCGGTAGGCGGGCCTCTCACTGCTGTGGTCTCTCCCGTTGCGGAGCACAGGCTCCGGACGCGCAGGCTCAGCGGCCATGGCTCACGGGCCCAGCTGCTCTGCGGCATGTGGGATCTTCCCAAACCGGGACACGAACCCGTGTCCCCTGCATCGGCAGGCGGACTCTCAACCACTGCACCACCAGGGAAGCCCTGCTACTTTTCTGAGTGTATCATGGGAGTAGCAGAAAAAACATCGGCATTGGAGCTTCAGATCTCGTGGGACCTGAAATTAGATCACAGGCCAGGTCTAAGATTCTGGGAATGAACCCTGGATATCATGGAGGCTGAAGCAAAAGGATTGCTGCCATCGCTCCTTACGGAAGTGAGCTTGGCCTCATTTCCCTACCGCTATCACTGTGCTTCCACACTGAGGCTGGCCGTGGGGCCCCGACCTCTTTGGCTGGTGTCCTGTCGCCCCATTCAGGTATTGGCAGTGGCCCCTTTATCCCCTCCCCTTTCACTCTTTGCCTGAGTTCCTCAAGATCACGCAGAGCCCATAGCGCCTGCCACCTGGAGACGCTCCTGGCTTCTGCTCCCCGCCGGACTGAGCTCTCCTTGCGATCACTTTCTCAGCCTCTACCCTTCTCATGTGACTTTCCTCCTCCTGCCCTACCTGCCTAAGAAATCTAGGACCCGGGACACCTCCTTCCCTGCCCCCCGAGCTCCCTAGGACATTGTTAAGTCGGGTGGGCACATCTGGCGCTGGGAAAATTGAGGGGACGGGCAGAAGAATTGGGGAGAGGGGACCATCTTAAAGTGTACTTTTTATTATAAAAACAGAAAGTAAACATTATAATCCTCTCACTTAGGAATAACCTTCACTCCTTAAAATCTTATATTTTCTTCTAGCTTTTTATGTTGTGATGTCATTTTTTTGTTTGTTTGTTTTTTTGTTTGTTTTGTTTTGCTGTACGCGGGCCTCTCACTGTTGTGGCCTCTCCCATTGCGGAGCACAAGCTGCAGACACGCAGGCTCAGCGGCCATGGCTCACGGGCCCAGCCGCTCTGCGGCATGTGGGATCCTCCCGGACCGGGGCACGAACCTGTGGCCCCTGCATCGGCAGGCGGACTCTCAACCACTGCGCCACCATGGAAGCCCGTGATGTCATTTTTATAGCAGTTGAAATCATATAGCAGTTTTTTATAGTGGTTGAAACTATTTACCCTGGAATGGCACTCCTCTGCTTTTTTTCTCTCCCTTCCCTTTTCTCCCTCCCTGCACTTCCCTTTTTGATTATTGGTTATTGAGGTAAGTTCATATGAGAGGGGAGGTGTGATCGGCACCCTAGTTATCCCCGTTTCTAATTGCAATTCCTTAGTTATATTGCCTAATTTGGTCCCCAGCCTCTTTGCAGGGTGGGAGTCAGGTACCAGCATTCATCACCTTTTACATTTGAGGAAACTTAATATTCAGGGAGCTTTAATGGCTTGACCATTGTGACACAGTTAGGCAGAGGCAGGGCCAGCACTGAAGCGCAGCCTTCAAAGCCCAGTTTCTGTGTCCCTGTTGTAAGCAACGGGTCCGGGGTAATTTGACAATGATCTCCTCGGGGTTTGATTTCAAGTGGGGGAAAGTAAAGGTAAGTGAATGGAGCTAGAAACAAAAGCAGCAGCAAGAAGAGAAGCCGGTGGCATGGTGGGCTGGCTGCCGATGAGCCTACTGGGCTTGGGGAGGCACTCCAAGGAGCCCGGCCTATTTTCCCAGAGGAGAGTTCACGTTCATGTTCTTAGCCACAGACTTTGTTTTCAGTCTATTTGTGCCTTTCTGCTGGGCCATTGATCAGAGGGACAGCCATAAGGCCCACCCTGGAGAGCAAGGTTTACCTTTCTCTGGATTCTGTGTGTGAGTGGGAAGGGGGCCCCATCACACCCAGGGTACAGCAGAGTCCCTGGGGCTGCCACGAAACGACCCAGAGTCTTTGACGGGGGCAGTCCTCGGGCACCACTGCCCATTCTGCCATCAGCCCCTCCCAGACCTTCTCCTAGGGTTTCTAAATGACTTTTCATTCCTTTTTTTCCGAAAAGAAGAAGAAAGTAACCTTAATTGCACTGATCTCGGTGTCCACCCCCTGGGAGCCCCCCATGTGTCCTAAGGGAATCCCTGCCTTCGAGCTGGAGAGGCGAGGCAGCTTTTAGTGAGCCAGGCCCTGCGAGGGATGCCAGGACGACATGCATCTCAGCACGTAGCCCCGAGGAGACTTTCGTGGGCCTTGCAATGAGCCATTCATTTCTTATTCCACAAGCATTTAATCGGGAGCTACTAAGTGCTGGAGAGGGAGGGGATGTGACCCCCCGCAGCTGTCTGGTGACTGGATCCAGAGGGAAAGCTTTGAGAGTCTGCGCCTGCACAGCAAGTCCCAGCAACCACTGCCCACATTGCAGACAGGCAGGCAGCGATAGAAAGAAGGGGAAACGAAGTCTTTGGGTGCTGGTGAATTTCATTCTGCCGCAAAGTCCTTCTCCTACCTCTGGAATGACCCCAATTCTGTTGGATGCCTTCCTATAAATAAACAACGGAGTTTGTCCAGAGTGCCGACAGAACCTAAAGTCAGAATTGATTTGAGCCAGAGGGGATTATGAAGGTTTATTATGTTAAGATAAGGAAGTATGAAACCGGATGCAGCACCGAATAATCATCATGACTTTAAGGTGGTAATAATTACTTTGTGCAGGAAGGGAGAGAGATGAGTTTCTTCCTAAACATAAAGATTAATGTTCCTTTACAGTTTGTAAGCTCACATTCTTGACAGACCACTTAAAGGAAAATTGTGTAAACTCTGATTTTAAGTTGTAATTTTTCTGCATCTCCAAAATTTAATATATTTCCCATAAACATAAATATTAAAATGTACATCACTTACTAATTCTCTTGTAAGGAGGATTATCCTTTTTTCTGAGTTTATGTGCTTTGCAATTAGGTGTTAAAATGAAAGTGAAAGGATGATGATAGTAAAGAATAGCTGTTTTTAAAAATATCCTTTTGAGATAAAATAAAAAGTTGACAATCCTATGTTAATCCCCCATATTTGTCCTTAAATTTTTATTATTCTTTATTATTATAATAATATCATATAATGTATTTTATTTATTATATATAGTATTAAATAATGTGATTTATTATATAATATTATAGGAATGTTATTGTTATTAATCTAAACATTTATTATTATTTAAATGGCAGAGCAAATATGTAACTAACTGCCTCTTTCTTCTTAGAAAAGCACCACCACCACCCCACACCCCCCAAAATCAAGAAACAGAAATGCAGCTTCCTCTGTGATGAAACTAAGCAACATCTGTGACCCCAGCTGATCCCAGCTGCCGTATCTGGAGAAAGGCTGCCAAACCTGCTGCTATTCAAACACGAGTGCATGGAGATGGGTAGAGAGATGGTGGGAACCAGAATCAGCAGAGCCAGGTTTGTCCCTTACAAGAAGTTGAGGAAAAAAAAATAAGAAGTTTGGAATGTGATGCTGGGACAGGATTCACTCAGACTCCACATATTTGCAGGAAGCAGGCTGTTGATGAGCCAGGATGGAAGAGTTTCCACATTGCATTATGAAGAGTCCCATAGTGGTTGCTATCTGCTGGCTGGAGAGAAATAAGGGCTAACTACTCACCCACTCAAATAAGCTCAAGTCTTTAGAAACTGCACTGCAATTCAGGCAGAATCCTGTGTGTCAGGAGGCTCAGCGTGTCAGATATCAAGTGCTGAGTAACAAACAATCCCCAACCTAATAGCTTAAAAGAACATCCATTTTATTTGCTAAAGATCCTGGGGGTCAGCAGTTTGCACTGGGTTCAAAAAAAGTGGTCTCTCCTGGGGTCACTCATGAGGCAGAAGTCTTCCTGTTGTTTGGCCGGAGCTGGTCTTAAATGGTGTCCCTTGTGTGTCTGGCAGTTGGAGCTGGAAAAAGAAATTCAAGGAATTCAGCCTGCCTCAAACTTTCTCCATAACAACTTGCAAGGCTAGAAGTCAATAGAGCAACGCCTTCCAAGTTTTAAAAGGAAAAAGTGACCTGGAAATAAGCCTACAGAAAAATGTTTTTAAATGTACAAGAATTCAAGGAATATAGCTTCCATATGCTTTCTTTGAATTAATCACTAAAAGGTGAAGTTTAGCCAACTGTTATAGGCTGGATTATGTACACCTCCCCCTCCCACACACAACATATTTATATATTGAATCCTAACCCCCAGTGCCTCAGAATGTGACTGTATCTGGAGATTGGGTCTTTAAAGAGGTAATTAAGTTAAAATGAGATCATTAGGGTGGGCCTGAATTCAGTGTGACTGGTGTCCCTATAAGAAGAGGAAACTTGGACAGAAACACATATAGAGAGAAGACGATGTGAAGACACAGGGAGAAACTGGCCGTCTACAAGCCAAGGAGTGAGGCCTCAGAAGGAACCAACTCTGCAGACACCTTGATCTCAGACTTCTAGCCTCCAGGATAGAGAGAAAATAAATTTCCGTTGTTTAAGCCACCCCATCTGTGGTACTGTGTTATGACAGCCCTAGCAAACTAATACACCAACTAAGAAAATTAGGGAAATTAATGAAAAAGAAGTGGGATGAGCATTGAACCATTTCACCACAGGGCTAAGTCTAACACAAATGTAGTCAAATGTTACACATGGGCTGAACATTTGTTAAGTGTATAAAACCGGCATTAAGGGACTTAGGTTCCACTTGCGCCCAGGCCCCCAAGTAACTATCACATTGGGCCAGCCAGTTGGGTTCACTGGGCCACACTGGGCTCCAAGGTAATGAATAACTTTCAAAGCAGGCTCTAGAGTTCTAGGCATTTGAAGCAAGAACCTCAGGGACTTCCAAGAAAATGAGGAGGTGACTCTGTGGGGTCTAAACCCTCCTCCACTTCACGGGCAGCCCCAGGCCTGCTCAGTGAGATTTCATGGAGGGGAATTTGCTGTGACTAAGGAAGCCCTGAGCCCCAGTGACCTGGATCATTCCTGAGTTCCCTTCCAAGTCAAAAAGCTATTAGCATCTTCAGGTGGTTTCACCACATTCCACTTAAAGTAATGGAAGGACATGTTGATAACTTCTGTAGGGTTTGTCACCTCCCATGCTTCTAGCCAAGAACCACCACAGGCGCACAAGCTTGGGTCCTCCTCCCTCGGGACAGGCCTGTCACAGGAGATGGATGCTGCTGCTGAGGACAGAGTGGGGTAACCCCAGGAGCCGATTAGGGGGTGAATCCGGGCGCCTCAGTGGAAGGATCAGAGTGACTGCCAGCCCTGATGGACAGGACTGGGCTCTGTTGGAGGCATTTTTGCCAAAGCAAGTATTTGTCATTGTCACTTCTCCCCGCTCCTCAGCCAATGGCTTGGTTCTGGCAACCAGGTCTCAGTGGGGACAGAAATTTTCCTTAACAAGCAAATGAACAGCAAAAAAGCTTTCGCAGCAACGTGAATGGGCCTTGAGATGATCATACTAAGTGTAGGAATTCACAAAGAGAACGACAAATACCATATGCTATCACTTATATGTGGAATCTAAAATATGACACAAATGAATGAACCTACCTACGAAACGGAAACAGACCCACAGACATAGAGAACAGACTTGTGGTTGCTAAGGGGGCGGTGGGGGGAATGGATGGATTGGGGGTTTGGGATTAGCGGATGCAAAGTAGTATATACAGGACGGCTAAACAGCAAGGTCCTACTAAATAGCACAGGGAACTATATTCAATATCCTGTAATAAAGCATAATAGAAAAGACTATATATCTGTATAACTGAGTCACTTTGCTGTACAGCAGAAATTAAACACAACATTGTAAATCAACGATACTTTTTTTAAAAAAAAGAGCTTCTAAGAGGGTGACATCGAATATTTCCTCAAACTCTCCTTAAGGAGCCTCATGGAAGGCAACACCCTTCACATAAGAGGTACCATCACACGCTTCCCTTTCTTAGGGGGAGAAGCCTTCTCTTCCTCCTCAGGAGCTCTGGAGGCCTTTCAGTGGATGACAGGGATGTTCTCATGGTGTGTGGTGTGCAGGGTGAAGGAAGGACGGACGGCCAGAGAGCGTGAGTGAGAACTGTGTGAAGAGAGACTTCCAGAATGTTCTTCTGGGACTCACGTTCTGGATGCAGCAGTTGTTTCCCTGCCAGGAAATTTCAGACAAGTTCACAGACCACCATGAGCTTGCAAACAAACTGTTAATAAAGAGGCTTCCAGCTGGGCCTGAGCAGGAAAGGGAGAGACCCTGAGGCCATTCGCCAAACAGAAACAGAAAAACAAGTGGTCCTCCGAGGACAGGGGGCTGAGCATTAACCTGTGAGCCGGGGAGCCCGGAGGTCACAGGAAATGGTCAGGGCTCCACAAAGGCTTCAGAGGCGGGCATCTGGAAGGCAGCCAGAGGCTCTGGAAGGCAGCCAGGGTGACGGAGATCTATTTTACTGGGTTTCTAATGGCTCCTCTGAGACGCAGCATTGGAGAAGAATGAGTAGTGCAGCCACTTGCCTGACTGAGTCTCCACAGCGCAACTTGGACGTATTTTTCAAGTGATTTAAGAGCCTTGGTTGCCTCTGAAAGGGAACGCAGGGCAGCTGGCCCATAAAACTGCTGCACTTTGGGGTTTGGGAAAATCCTCTTCAGAGAGAGTCAGAACAGCCCCAAGGGGTGACAGGGACCAGAGCTCAGGCTAGTCAGGGAAGCATCTGTCACCAGGGTGGCGGGGTCAGTGAGCAAGACACCTAATCAGTGCTGCGGATTTCCAAGTGGGCAATAGCATGGTCCCTCACAGAGGCTTATTTCCATTTCCTGGGTGGCCTGAGACATAGCAGTCCCCTCAGAGGAGGCAATCACTGTGTCTGTTGTCTGGGAAGCAAAGCAGGACATTCTGGGCCACGGTCCATGCAGGTCCCACGCTTTGCCATGGAGGATTCGGTTCTAACAGACCCCACAAGTGGGCTCAGATTTCAACTCCCAACTGAGCCAGAGACTTCTAGTTGCCAGTTCTTTCTGGAAGCCAGTGCTCGTGCAATGTGCTACTTTCAGTTACCAGTTTATTCTGCTCCCTCCTCCTCTCCCGCATTTAGAACATCACTTGGTTATTCATTTATGTATTCATTCATTCAATGAATGCTTCAACAGCCAAGAGAGCGACAGCAATAGTGACATGGTCTGGCACTGCACCAGCTGCTGTAGTGATGGGCACTGTCTTCCTAGAGCATCAGTTTGATGGAGGAAATATATGTTATTTCTTTGATTTATTTAACACTCCCATAGTGAGTGCCCTGCTGTGCACAGGGCACTGTTCTAAGCACCTAACACATTTAAACCTCCTCACAGTCCCATGAGATAGGCGATATTAATATTCTCATTTTACAGAGGAGAAAATAGAGGCACCAAGACATTAAAGTAACCTGCCCAAGACCACACAGCTAGGAAGAGGTTAGTGGCAGACAGTCTGGCTCTAGCACCCATGCCCTTAAATGTTACACCATTAAGCAGACAAATGAAAATCTATAGACAATAATGGAATGAAGAGTCTTCTCAGTGCTTGGAAAGAACAAAATGGGGATTTTTCACATAGATTGGGAGTCAGGGTGGATTTCTCCCAAATGGTGACAGAAAGGGGAACGTCTGTTCCACAAGAGCAAAATTACAAACGCAAAGGCCTGGGGTGAGAAAAGTCTTAGTGAATTCACAGACCTTGGAAGGAGGTCCGTGCTATCAGAGGAAGGTGGTGAGCACCGCACAGCCTGGGGAGAGATGAGGTTAGAGGGTAGGCAGGGTCAAGCCTCATTCAGTTTCCTTTGGTAGATCACAAGGTAAGGTGAAAGAAAGGGGTGAGGGGTCTGTCTTTAAGAAAGCATGCATACATAAATAGAATGATCACGTAGGGAAGTTGCCAGTATTCATTTTGAAAAGGGCCCCGTGGCGCATTTCACATATATTTGATCCTCCCAACCACCCTGTAAGGAAACAGATCAAATTAACCCCTTTGTGACTGCACTCCACCCTACCCCTCCCTGATATCCACTCCCTCTCCTTTGTTGCTGCTAGCAGAGCCTCAGTTCTGTTTCGGGAGGCCATGCATCCAGCCCCGGCAAACACCCCCTGTCCTAGCCTACCCCATGGCCAGGGGTAGCTGTGCACACCTTCCTGGCCAATGAGACATTGGTGGGGATTCTGGGAAACCTTTTGCTTTTCCCAGTTAGAGGCATAAATGTGAGTCCATCACCACTTTCTCTTCCTCTCTTCCTGGAAAGGGACAGGACCTCTATAGCTACAAGAGCCATCGTGCAACTGTGATACAACAAGCATAGGAGAAAAGCCAAGAGACTCCGAGAAGCTGCCTCTGAACTGGTGCCAACAGCCACCTGCAGCTAGACTTGTTATGGGGGTGAGGGGTCAACCTTTATTCGTTTCAGCCATTTCTGTAACTGAGAATTCTGTTACTCGTATGCTCTTCCTAAAGAAAACAACTATTACACTCTAAGCAAACCAAGGATGAGAAAATACTAGACTTACAGAGAAGAGATTTAAACCCCAATTCACCTGAGTCTGCATCCAATGCTCTTCCACTATACTTAAAAGAATTCTCACTTTGCCTTTACGGATTTCTATGTGTGTTTAACTTTCTTGGCATAACACTTGCCAGGCCCCAAATCTGCATTGCTCAGAGCCCCTTCCAGGAAGCCATGATTTGAATCAGGTGACCCCACCCTCTTCTAGGGACCAGACAGAAGTCTCTGACCCAATAGTGTCAATGCACACACTAGTCAAAAACCCATGACATGGTCTGCTCGGGAAAAGGTGAATTGGCCAAATAAGGATTTCTTTTGCAGGGATTTGAGTTCTGGGAGATTGAAAAAGGAAACAGCGGAGCTGAAGTGGGAAGGTGAGACCACCTGGAAGCATCTCGTGTGACCTAAGTTATGAGGAAGCACAAACTGTGAGAAGCGGACCTTACGATGCAAAGAAAGGACATCTAGAGCAAAGAAGATGGGCTAATGACCCAAGAGCAGGGCAGTGGGAACAGTCAACCCAGGGCAGGCATTACCTGGACAGAGTTTAAACACAGTCATGAAACCCACCCCTAACTGATCTGCTTTTACTATCACTATGCCCTGGCAAGTCTAAATAAAATCAATAAAGAAAACTTTTGTTGGTCTACGTTCTGAACTATCGCTGTGATTACTGTTGAGTTTTAATAATATACATGGAAGCTTCTAACGAGTATGCTTTTCATAACGAAGCCTTTGAGATACACTATAGTCTATGTGTAAGGTAATTCAGAGAACTTCCAGGTAGTGGTCAGTCCCAACACGTGTAGATTCAGCTACACATATTCGTTTCAAGGATAAATTTTTCACAGTTTAGAACTGTTGAAGCTCTCTTAGGATATAGCTTACTCCTCCAAACCCCTAGAGTATGACATCTGTCTGCATTTAAATAGTAAATTCAAAATAGACCATGACGGTGCAATCTTTGTAAAGAAGAAGAAACACAACAATTCTGTCACTGCCCATGACCACTGGAGTTTTAAATTTGTGTTTAAAATCTAAAACCATGAAGTATATTATTTTTATTTCGTAAGTGCAAAATTAAATTCATTCGTATATTTTACCGAATTTGAATGATAGCTTTACACTGAAATATATTCTTTCTAAATTGTGAATTATTTGTTTTGCAACTAAAAAAATGAATCAAGAATAAAATAATTATCTCTGATGATTATTGAAAATGTTTGTCATATAGAGGACTGTAGTGTTTTTTTTTGTTTGTTTTGTTTTTTAACATCTTTATTGGGGTATAATTGCCTTACAATGGTGTGTTAGTTTCTGCTTTATAACAGAGTGAGTCAGTTATACATATATATATGTTCCCATATCTCTTCCCTCTTTGTCTCCCTCCCTCCCACCCTCCCTATCCCACCCCTCCAGACAGCCACAAAGAACCGAGCCGGTTTCCCTGTGCCATGCGGCTGCTTCCCACTGGCTATCTACCTTACGTTTGTTAGTATATATATGTCCATGTCTCTCTCTCGCCCTAACACACCTCACCCTTCCCCCTCCCCATATCCTCAAGTCTGTTCTCCAGTAGGTCTCTGTCTTTATTCCTGTTTTACCCCTAGGTTCTTCATAACATTTTTTTTTCTTAAATTCCATATATATGTGTTAGCATACGGTATTTGTCCTTCTCTTTCTGACTTACTTCACTCTGTATGACAGACTCTAGATCTATCCACCTCATTACAAATAGCTCAATTTCGTTTCTTTTTATGGCTGAGTAATATTCCATTGTATATATGTGCCACATCTTCTTTATCCATTCATCCGACGGCGGGCACTTAGGTTGTTTCCATCTCCGGGCTATTGTAAATAGAGCTGCAATGAACATTTTGGTACATGACTCTTTCTGAATTCTGGTTTCCTCAGGGTATATACCTAGTAGTGGGATTGCTGGGTCATATGGTAGTTCTATTTGTAGTTTTTTAAGGAACCTCCATACTGTTCTCCATAGTGGCTGAACCAATTCACATTCCCACCAGCAGTACGTACGATGATTCAGGTTTTAGGGATTCTTCCTTCCGCTAAGACATGCATGGGAAACCCAGAGTATGGTCCAACGTGCGATCGGGCAACGTTCCTGGAATGCATCTCAGTTTACATGCCCTGGAACTCGTATTGGCCGTTCAAGACGCTTTCCTGACACTCTCCACACTTGCAGAGTCAGTGCCTTTAACCTCCTGTTTGGTACACTTTGTAGTTTGTGCAATGGAATATCACTCATCAATGAAATCAATGTCATCAGGCCCGTAGCAGCATAATGAGTGGATACAGGCACGATGATTGTGCAATGGAATATCACTCAGCAATGAAATCAATGTCATCAGGCCCGTAGCAGCATAATGAGTGGATACAGGTACGATGATTCTGACACTCTCCACACTTTCAGAGTCAGTGCCTTTAACCTCCTGTTTGGTACACTTTGCAGTTTGTGCAATGGAATATCACTCAGCAATGAAATCAATGTCATCAGACCCATAGCATCTTAGTGAGTGGATTTAGGTACGATGATTCTCTGCCCAGGGAGAATTTCCAGCGGCAGGTATGGGTGACACATCCTCTTCTTTAGCAGGTGGCAGTCTGGCAACTGCTGCAGAAAGTCCAGCAGAGCCCCACTCACACTGGGCCACCCACAAAGCCGTGGCCTCTCACTCCCTCCCACAGCTCAGCCCCGAGACTGCTGACAGGGCAGAGAACATGGCGTCAGGCACAGCTGCAGTGGCTCGACTGTAGTGTTTTATATGATCTGATCTGTGTGTCAAATATCCCAGGTGCACTGTGGGCTGGATCTCCTCTGCTCGCCCCACCAGTTCGACTTTCCAGCCTTCCCCAACCTAGCCGGACACCAAGGCAGTTGTCCTGGGAGGACCACCTTCATAGCAACCTCACTGCTGGCTTCCCACTGGGCTTGGCCAGCGGGAGCTCTCAGAGGAAGTCAGGAGATCAGGAGAGGGCGAATGAGATGAGGCTATTTATTCCACCGTCTGCTCCCTCCCCAGTCACCCAGTGGGCTGTGTCCCTCTACAGAAAGCCACAGCTGGGACTGTCTCCCTCCCTCTCTGTTTCCCTGTAACGGTGCCACCCTTTTCCTCTCATGCCTACACTGTCTGTCATCAGGGTCCCAGAAAGACCATGGCGCCTTAAATTAGGTCGAGGTGAGGAACATCTAACAAAGAAACTCTTTTCAGAAATGGCAACAGGTTCTTGAGAACCCACGTAGGATAGCAGCAAAGTATTCTGGAACTGACGCCAGCCAGGTGATGTTGTCACCCGATGGCCTGAAAGGGCAAAGAGAAGGAGCTCTGGGAAAGGACCAGCAAACCCACAGCCAGGGAGTTATAGGTGAATAAATAAATGCCTCAGCCTCCCCTGCATGCTCTCCTTCCGCCTCTTACCAGTGCTCGGAAGCTGGGAAGCCAGGCAGCCTGCTGTGTCTCACACAGGCCAGCAGCCTGGGCCACTGAGCAGGGGGAAAAGGGTGGAGAGGAGCCCTCACAGGACAAAGGGAAGAAATCCAGCACGGGAAGGTAATGGCTGCCCTCTGTCTCCAACCCCAAGACCCTTCACAGGGTCAGTTATCGAGTTATCCAGTTACTGCTTCTCAGTTTCAAACCCACGCTGCTGTTCTCTGCTCTGTAACGCTGGGGCTGGGGCTGGGGCTTCTGCCCTGCCATCTGGCTCTCTCCTTGGTTCTGTTGATAGGAGCTCTACTGGAAAACTGGGAGTCTGAGAAGGAAGAAGAGACTTGCTCCTTCCTGTTTGTTTTTGGTGGGTTTCCTGTTTGTCTCCAATTCCTGCCAGCATCACCCAGCCTTGACCTTCACCCCAGTAGAAAGAGCTCATTCCTGCATCAGCAGCTGTAGACTCCAGTTTGCAATTTTTCTACTGCTTGCAGAACTAGGTTCATCGTGCCCCATCCGGGACAGCAATACCAGCCGGCCAGCACCCCTCCTCAGAGGTCTGAGTCCCAGCTCTGTTGGGGCCTTTCTCCAAGCTTAGAGACAGCAGCAGCAACTAATTGAGTGGCAGGTCCCGAGTTTCTGCTCTGTGGGAGCCCTCATATGTTTTACCACTTTCAGCTTCTTTCCTCTGTTTTCCCAGCCCTACGGGAAACGGGTTCTTCCTACAGTTCCTTTGCCATGGTTACTTCATGTCCTCTTTGGGGCACAGATGAAAGAAGCCTGGATCCCTGAGTCATCAGATGGAGGAAAGCTCCCCACCACTCAAAAGAACACAATCACTAAGTTGATATTCGAGCAAGAAAAACCCTTCAATTGTATAATTAAGCCACTAAAATACAGGGATTCTTTCTTACAGCAACTAACTGTATATAACTATTATGCCTAAGAGCTTTTTAAAACACATGTTTCTAGACTCCATCCAAAGCACTTCTGGCACTGTGTCTGATAATCTATAATTTTAAAATGCGATTCTGCCTGATTTGCAAACCAAAGCCTAAATCACCCTGAAGAGATAGATACATATTAGCATTCACCAAGTAGCAACGAGATCTGGTACTCAGAAAGAGTTATTCCGTATCCCCAGAACTAACCTTGTGTTTTTAACTGCTCTGCATAATAGAAATATTACTAGTAGACTCAATCTAGAGGAGATCAGCACAAAGTGAGCTGCAGAGGTATTTGCCATTCCCAATAGAAGAGGGTTTTCAGATATACTGATTACCTGCCAGCATTGGCTGCCCTTGAAAACCAGTGCTTTTGCCTAGTATGCAGCAGACATTGGGCAAATTTACACAGTGATGGACAATTGCTGGGGCTCCTTGACCCAGACAACTCAGGAACTCCCAGCATGAGATGGTCTGACACAGCTTTTCATGCTCCCCTGATTCACACACTTGCTTTAGTCCTTGTGGCTGTTTCCAGGTGACAGCAGTAACTAAGGCATGTACTTGGTGACAGGCATCTTCTTCCCAGGGGTCTCCCACAGGCTTTTGTTCCCAGGACAATTGGCAAGATTTTCTGAATGCAAGCGATAGCCTGGAAGAGAGAGTGAAGGAAAAGGCAGAGCCTGGCTGGGAGACTTCACCCAACGACTAAGGGTTATGGTGAATGATGTTGATGGCCGGCAAGTCCCAGTACCACCCCTGGGCTTCTCAAGGGGCTCTAAGTGATGACTGTGACTCTGTGTCTATACTTAGGGCAGGAAAACAGAGCAGCTCAACAGAAAGCAGCCCCTTGACAGGCTCCAGGCAATTCCTTCCTAAGGACTTCATCCTTAATAGAGACCTAGAGAGGTCAAAAAGTCCACCCTCTGCCTTCAAGCAGGATGCCGACCTAAACAATTCACACTGCTCAACAAAAGTGCTCCTGGGAAGCTTACGAGCATGTTCCCACAGCAGCCTGGAATGCCCAAATTAGCAGTAATTATGTCTGCAGAGAGAAACATAGCTTGAAAGAATTATGGGTGTGACTTTTGGCAGGTGGAATGGAATAGAATCAAATATAGAAAACCCTATGCATTCCAAAACCCACAACAAAAACACACAAAGGCTTTTAGCATTTTGACAAAGTCCCTATAGCCTGGACTAACAAGAGATTGAGATGACTGGGACTTCCCTGGTGGCACAGTGGTTAAGAATCCGCCTGCCAATGCAGGGGACATGGGTTTGATCCCTGGTGCGGGAAGATCCCACGTGCCATGGAGCAACTAAGCCCATGCGCCACATTTACTGAAGCCTGTGCTCTAGGGCCCACGTGCCACAACTGATCCCGTGTGCTGCAACTATTGAAGCCCGTGGGCCTAGAGCCCGTGCTCCACAACAAGAGAAGCCACTGCAAAGAGAAGCCACCGCAACGAGAAGCCACAGCAACGAGAAGCCCGGGCCCTGCAATGAAGAGTAGCCCCCTCTCACCACAACCAGAGAAAGCCCACGCAGCAATGAAGACCCAAAGCAGCCAAAAATAAATAAAATTATTAAAAAAAAAAGAGAGAGAGAGACTGAGATGACTGGATATATAAGGAGACCATGGGACCCCTGACTTTCTGCGAGAAGGAAACAGGTAGCGAAAGTTGCTTAGCCATCCAAAATGGCATATTTGCCCTCATCAGAAATGGGCAAGGGGCATGATGAGGAAGCACATCTTCCAGAGCCATGGGGGGAAACAGACTTGGGAACTACTCCCAGGAGCAGAACTGGGACAGAAACAAGGAACTTTACCTATTTCCAGAGGGGGGACACCCGACAACAGTTGCCCAGGAGGCTTCAGAATCACTGTGGACCAGTAACTGCTGTGGCCTCACATCCTTCCCTTGTTTAAATAGGAATATCCTTTCTGATTATGCCCTCCCTGGTTCAGCTTTAATCTCTGGTGTATATGGAGCAATTAACTAGTTTTTTGAGTCATTGGGTATCTATATGCTGCTGTTCAGGATACTCCCTGTGGATCAGCTCGGTGATCTGTGACCACCTAGAGGGGTGGGATAGGGAGGGTGGGAGGGAGGGAGAAGCAAGAGGGAAGAGATATGGGAATATATGTATATGTATAGCTGATTCCCTTTGTTATAAAGCAGAAACTAACACACAATTGTAAAGCAATTATACTCCAATAACGATGTTAAAAAAATTTTTTAATAAATAAAATCTTTTTATTAAAAAGAAAAAAGATACTCCCCATGGTAGGCAGAATTTTAAAGACGTTCCCCCAAGACTCCTCTGTCTCCTGCTGTTCGATCAAATACTAATCCAGTTACTGCTGTTAAGGGCCTTTACAGATGTCATTAAGACTACAGCTGGTTCTAACATGGAGAGATTATCTTGGATTATGTGGGTGCACTCAATCTAATCACACAAGTCCTTAAAAGTTGAGAATTATCTCCAGTGAAAGCAGAGATGAGACAGATGGAGAGGTTACAGCATGAGATGAGCTTGAGCTACCATTGCTGGCTTTGAAGATGAAGGAAGCCAAGGAATGCAGGTAGATTCTAGAAGCTGAGAATAAACTTCAACCAACAACCAGTGAGGAAACAGGAACCTCAATCCTACAACTGTATGGAACTGAATTCTGCCATCAACCAAGTGAACTTGGAAATAGATACATGTCTGGAGCCTCCAGAAAGGATTACATCCCTGCCAAAACATGATTTCAGCCTGGTGAGACTCTAAGCAGGAGACCATGCTGTATCTAGACTCCTGACAGGCAGAACTATAACTTAATACATTGATCTCATTTTACGTGACTAAATTTATGATAATTTGTTAAGGCAGCCATAGAAAACGAATACACTTGCTCTCCCATAAATGGCTCTCAAGAAATGACCTCTAGGTCTAGTCGCTTGCCTCTTTCACTTAAAACTCAACAGAGCTACAAGATTCCGATAAAGAAAGATGAGCTTAGCTGATATCTAAGTGGCAACAATGAGAGATAGCTAAGAAACGCTAAGTCACAAATCTAATCTCATTACTGACGTGAGGACTTCCACTGTCATCATTTAAGAACTGTGAAGTCGGGCTTCCCTGGTGGCGCAGTGCTTGAGAGTCCGCCTGCCGATGCAGG
>NW_006793865.1:1060292-1068941 GCF_000442215.2 Lipotes vexillifer | reverse complement strand
AAAAAAAAAAAAAAAAAAAAAAAAAAAAAAAAGAACTGTGAAGTCTCCACATTTGTTCAGGTGAGATAAAGGTAAAATGTGTTAGCAGATGGGATTGTGTACAACCCTCATATCTATATGTTTACAGGGAGCTGAAAGGCAGTGTTTAAAATAGGTTGCTTGCATTACATGTAGCCTGGAAGAGTGGGAAAAGCATCATGTTGTAATGTCTGAGCTTCAGTTTTACCTTCTGTAGAACAGAGGTGAAATGATCCCCACCACAGATTACATGTCTTACTGTAGATCAGCCTCATGATATTTACCCAACTGGAGTCATCTAAGCACAACTTTTATAATTTTTACCAGGTCTGCATGCTACCTATTCTATTCTTTACCTAATATTTTCCTTTAATTCACACACTTCGTATTTTTTTCACTTTTTAACATGCAATAAAATAATCACATAGCAATTAAAAGTTTGAAACTCCATCCATGTAATTCCTAAAATTATTTCACATGCTGTTTTTTGAGAAGCCATAAACTGAGACAATCAAAATGTAATAAATAGTAGCATATCCTATACAAATGTAAAGAATGAGTTATATATTTTCAAGCATTATTCAGAAATTTTATTTGGGGATAACAATTCAAAAAACAAAAACAAAAACAAAAACAAACAAGCAAAAAAACCCCAAATACACAAAAAACAAAAACACTTCCAGGGCCAGATATATACGTTCATAACATCCTGATCACCTAAAGATTTGTACATTTGTTCAACAGATACCTTGTGAACATGTAGTATCCGTTAAGCACCGTGCAAGGCTCTGGGGTTAGGAATGAACAAAACAGATGCAAATCCACATTCCGGCAGGACAACAGAAATCCATCCAGAAATTACACAAATGATTATTTAATTACAAATGTTACATGTGCTGCAAAGGACTTGCATTTCTAGGTATTTGGTGGCCATCTCCCCAATTATATTTTGCAGGTACACTAAACTAAACATCCTATGGCAGTTTAAACCATGTCTGCAAACATTTTGACCCTCTTCCCACTGAGTGCCTAGGTCAGTGTCCCCTCCCCTTGAATCTGAGCCCTTGACCAATAGAATGCTGCAAATGATGTCCCATGACCTCTGAGGCTAGGTATGTCAGTCACCTATCGTTTCACAAGAAATTACCCCCAAAATTAGTGACTTAAGGTAACCAAGATTTATTAATCCATAGTCTCTATGGGTCAGGAATTTGGGAGTGGCTTAACTGGTGATTTTTGTTTCAGGGTCTTTTACGAGGTTTCAGTCAAGATATCAGCAGGGGATATAGTCATCTGAAGGCTTGACTAGGGTTGGAAGACCTGCTTACCAGGTCTGCATGCTACCTATTCTATTCTTTACCTAATATTTTCCTTTAATTCACACACTTCGTATTTTTTTCACTTTTTAACATGCAATAAAATAATCACATAGCAATTAAAAGTTTGAAACTCCATCCATGTAATTCCTAAAATTATTTCACATGCTGTTTTTTGAGAAGCCATAAACTGAGACAATCAAAATGTAATAAATAGTAGCATATCCTATACAAATGTAAAGAATGAGTTATATATTTTCAAGCATTATTCAGAAATTTTATTTGGGGATAACAATTCAAAAAACAAAAACAAAAACAAAAACAAACAAGCAAAAAAACCCCAAATACACAAAAAACAAAAACACTTCCAGGGCCAGATATATACGTTCATAACATCCTGATCACCTAAAGATTTGTACATTTGTTCAACAGATACCTTGTGAACATGTAGTATCCGTTAAGCACCGTGCAAGGCTCTGGGGTTAGGAATGAACAAAACAGATGCAAATCCACATTCCGGCAGGACAACAGAAATCCATCCAGAAATTACACAAATGATTATTTAATTACAAATGTTACATGTGCTGCAAAGGACTTGCATTTCTAGGTATTTGGTGGCCATCTCCCCAATTATATTTTGCAGGTACACTAAACTAAACATCCTATGGCAGTTTAAACCATGTCTGCAAACATTTTGACCCTCTTCCCACTGAGTGCCTAGGTCAGTGTCCCCTCCCCTTGAATCTGAGCCCTTGACCAATAGAATGCTGCAAATGATGTCCCATGACCTCTGAGGCTAGGTATGTCAGTCACCTATCGTTTCACAAGAAATTACCCCCAAAATTAGTGACTTAAGGTAACCAAGATTTATTAATCCATAGTCTCTATGGGTCAGGAATTTGGGAGTGGCTTAACTGGTGATTTTTGTTTCAGGGTCTTTTACGAGGTTTCAGTCAAGATATCAGCAGGGGATATAGTCATCTGAAGGCTTGACTAGGGTTGGAAGACCTGCTTCCAAGATGGCTCACTCACATGGCTGCTGGCAGGAGGCCTCATTTTCTTGCCATGTGAGTCTCTCCATAGGATTGCTTGAGTATCACGGTAGAGCAAGTGATTCTCGAGAGAGAGCAAGGAAGAAGCCACAATGCCTTTGTGTCCTAATCTCGAAAATCACACACCATCACTTCTACAATATTCTATTCATTAGAGGTCAGTCATTAAGTACATTCCACACTCAAAGGAGGGAAATAAGGTGCCAATTTTTGTTTGTTTGTTTAAAAAGCCTTTATTCATTTTTGATCAGGGAAAGGACAATCTCAATGTCAACGTGTCACCTAATCATAAATTTGAACTTACAGGATTCACTGCCCTAAAGACACTGCACCTACTGACTTTGACAATATAACTTAAAGTGAAAATCTCCTTTCCGTTCCCTAAGGTTGCATGTTGAAAGAATTAAACAATCCCTTGCAATAGCCAACATTGGTACTTGGCCTAGGTGTAAGGTCAAATGGCAAAACAAAAGCAAAACAAGCCCAAAAGCATTGTAACTGGATAGCCCAGCAAGTACGAACATCATTCAATAACTACACTGAATGTAAAATTCAAAACTTAAATTTACCCAGGACATCCTCCAAAATCTAGAGCTGAACTATTTTTCTCTTTAATGCACCAGGAAGACCTGTTGTAATGACATGACTTGGTCACACTTAGATTTGCATTTACATAAGATTTAAGGAAGACCTTTGCCCACCTTTGCCCACTATTCCTTCTTATGTCTGAACATGGATATGCTTAACTGCTGAGCTCATGACTAACTGCACTAAAAATGATGATACCTGCTACCATGACTTTTTCCAAGAACTCACACACATCACAGTTAACATCCAGTATAGCTCCCTAACAATGCCCCAACAGAAAATAATTTGCTCAGTTTGGTGCTTGCTGTGATATAATACCAATACTAGAATACAATAAAATACCAATATAGAATAGTATACAATTTAGCTACTCAGCCACTACTTCTAATAGTTTAATCTAACTTTTGTTCAAACTTTAATAACTTCATACTTATTTGCCAAAATCCTTGTGTTAAATGTAACTACATCTGATATACTTAAACTGTTGCTCCCATAACTGACCTCTAATGAATAGAATATTGTAGAAGTGATGGTGTGCGATTTTCGAGATTAGGACACAAAGGCATTGTGGCTTCTTCCTTGCTCTCTCTCGAGAATCACTTGCTCTACCGTGATACTCAAGCAATCCTATGGAGAGACTCACATGGCAAGAAAATGAGGCCTCCTGCCAGCAGCCATGTGAGTGAGCCATCTTGGATAGTTTAAGTGTTTTTCCCCTGGGCATATGTGAACATTTTAATCAAGAAAACAAAGTTATGGTATTATGATTAGCCAAAGATCTTTCTAGAAGACCACTGAATACAGCGAATCATAACAAACGCCTTTCAAGAGACAAGAACAAAGTAAAATATTTTCTATTCAACAAAGGAGCTACCAGCATGCTTTGTGCCATTAAAAAGTTACTTTTCGGACTTCCCTGGTGGCTCAGTGGTTAAGAATCTGCCTGCCAATGCAGGGGACACAGGTTCGAGCCCCGGTGCAGGAAGATCCCACGTGCCGCAGAGCAACTAAGCCCATGTGCCGTAACTACTGAGCCTGCTCTCTAGAGCCCACGAGTCACAACTACTGAGCCCGCGTGCCACAACTACTGAAGCCCACACACCTAGAGCCCGTGCTCCACAACAAAAGAAGCCACCGCAATGAGAAGCCCGCGCACCGCAATGAAGAATAGCCCCCGCTCGCTGCAACTAGAGAAAGCCCGCGTGCAGCAACAAAGACCCAATGCAACCAAAAATTAAAAAAAGAAAAATAAATTAAAAAGAAAAAGTTACTTTTCAAAATATAACCAGAAGACTTATGGTCTACTAGAAAGCTTCCACTAATCACAATGCTATAACTACACCACAGAAACTTTCATGACAAAGTCTCCAGATCTACAGAGAGGAAACAACATTACTTAAAGGTATGATGGAAGCCTCAGTTAACAGGGAAATGAAGGCTTAAAGCATAGAATACACCTAACAAAAATGGGGAACAGGGTAGACACTGTAGCTGGCTATTCATAAAGCACCACAATTTCTCCCTCTGGATCAACACTCCCTACAAAACAAACTGTGCCTTAATTATTGCTTATTTAAAATTACACTTGTACAGAGTTCTTTAGTACCTGATGCAGAAAAACAATCACACAAGGAAGCATTTACTTGAGGTTTAACATGAAATCATACAAACAAAATTTGTATAAAGACAAATCCCCATCGAGTCATAACACAGATAGCAAAAGACAAAGTAAAAACAAAGAAAACTAATTGGTGGCCATACACAGTTGGACACAGTTTTGTCTTGTACACTAGAAAGTCTTTTACAAAATAATCATCTTATATCAACAGAAGACCGATCTTCAATGTCGTCCTGCAGGATGGTTTACTTTAGCAATCTCTGCCTGTTTTCTCCAACATCCCCCTTTAGTATGGCTGGTAATTGTTTTGGTGATTGCCACCCCCTCGGGATGCCTTGCCACAACTGCTCTGTTGGCCTCGGCCACGACCCTTAGTACCACGTCGTCCACCAGCTGCAGCACCTCATCCTCCTTTTGGTTGCTTCTGTTGCTGCCTATGTCTTGGGTTGTGCCACTTTGATTTCACACTTCCCAGAACCAGTCTGATGATATCTGCTTTCTAACAATTTCTTTACTGGCTCTTCAGCTGTATATGTAATAAAACAAAATCCTCTTCTTTCATTTGTTTTTGTATCTGTGGAAGTTCAATATTTTCAATCTCTCCAAAGGCTCCAAAATATTCTCTTTTTTAAAAAAATAAATTTATTTATTTATTTTTAGCTGTGTTGGGTCTTCGTTTCTGTGCGAGGGCTTTTTCTAGTTGCAGCGAGCGGGGGCCACTCTTCATTGCGGTGCGCAGGGCCTCTCACTATCACGGCCTCTCTTGCTGCGGAGCACAGGCTCCAGATGCGCAGGCTCAGTAGTTGTGGCTCACGGGCCCAGTTGCTCCGCGGCCTGTGGGATCTTCCCAGACCAGAGCTCGAACCCGTGTCCCCTGCACTGGCAGGCAGATTCTCTGCCACTATGCCACCAGGGAAGCCCCCAAATATTCTTTAATTTGTTTTTCCAAAGTATCTGGGCTCAATCCACCTACTAAAACCTTTTTGGAGGGTTCCTTCCCTTTTAAAGCTTTGACCCTTTTGACATCTATGAATTTGCCATCCAGCTTGTTTTCTTTCAGTTCCAGTGCCTTATCAACACTATCACCATCTTTGAAAAGCACAAATCCGAATCTTCTTGACCTTTCAGCGACTGGATCTGTTTTAATTGTGCAGTCTACAACTTCTCCAAATCGAGACAGATATTCAGTCAGATCTTTCTTGCTTGTATCCCAGCTCAAGCCTCTAATAACCATTTTAACGTCATCCCGCTGATGCTTGGTCTTGTTGATCTTGGATCCCCCTGTGAATTCCTCTCTGTTGCTGTACTCCTTCACGTCTTCATAGTGGCGGAGTTGTCAGCCCCGGGGGTGCTGGTCTGCAGTCCGGGTCACGGCAGCAGCAGCCTAGGTGCCACTCTTTGAAGGAAGGAGTATCAAAATATTTGTGGACCTATTTTAATACTACCATACCTTTCAGAAAAGTGATGCAGCTTCCATGCAGCTTGCTGGTTAGGCCAAATTTACATAAAACACTTTCTCCATTAGCTGCCATAAAAAGCATCCACATCATCTAAGGTGGCCATGCTGTGAGAAAGCCCAGCCCACATACAAAGACCAGTTGGTGCACCAGTTGACAGTCCAGCTTAGGTCCCAGCAAGCAGTCAACATGAATGAAAGATGAATAGATGCTTCCAGATGATTCCAGCCCTCAACTGTTGAGACACCCTCAGCCATCATCTCTCCTAGGCATTGAATTTTCCCAGCTTCCCAGACATAAGTCATCCCTAATTCTAAAATCAGATTCTTCTCAGTATAGAAGGGGTTACAGGATAGCACAGGGATTACATGCAGAGGCTCTGGATTTCCAGGGCCAAGATGCACTTTCTGCGCTGCTGCTTCAAGCCACATGACCTTGGGCAATTTGTGTTAACTCACTGTGCCCTCAGGGTCCTCATCCTTAAATTAGGAAAACACGTACAGTTGGCCCTTTGTATCCTCGGATGTGGAACTCATGGGTACAGAGGGCCAACTGCAAGGGACTTGAGCATCCACAGATTTTGGTATCCACGAGGGTTCACAGATACTGAGGGAGGACTGTAAATAAGTAAGTGGGTTTTGAAGACTGAATGGAGTAAGAAATTCAAAATTCTCAGCACATAATGTATGCCAGACATTGTTATTATCATTATTTTGATTATTATTTTTTTTAATTCTCATTAAATCTGTTCCTCTTCTGGTACTTCCCATATCAGCTCATGTCACTCCAGGCTCAACATTAAAAAACAACAACAACAACAAAACGTCAATTCCTCCTTCTGTTTTACGAACCATTTTTCTGGCTTTATTGATATATAACTGATACATAAAAATTATATATAATTAAGATGTACAACTTGATATTTGATATACATACAATCACCACAATCAAGTTAATTAACAGATCCATCACCCCGCATAGTCACCATTTTCCTTCTTTTGTGTGTGTGCATGTGGGATGAGAAACTTAAGACCCATCCTCTTAGCAAATTTAAAGTATACAATACAATATTGTTAACGATAGTCACATTGCTGTACATTAGTATGTCCAGCACTTATTTATCTTGCATAACAGAAACTTCATACCCTTTGACCAACATCTCCCCATTTCCTCCTCCCACTACCCCCTGCTTCTGTGAGTTTGACTATTTTAGTTCATTGCAGCATTATTCACAATAAACAAAATATGAAAACAACCTAAATGTCCATCAAGAGATGAATGGTTAAAGAAGATATAATGCATATATACAATAAAATGATATTCAGCCCTTACAAAGAAGGAAATCCTGCCATTTCAACAACATGGCTAAACCTGGGGCTGGTGTATGCTGAGTGACGTAAGGCAGACACAGAAGACAAATATGAACTCACTTATGCGTGGAATCTAAAATAGTCACCAACTATTTATAATTGGTTGTCAAGCCTTGTTGATTCTAATTCCATAGTTTCCATTATCTTTTCACTCTCAAAGCCAATTAAGGAGCAGGCCAAGTTCTCCATAGACACCAAGTAATGGAAAAGGGAAAATAAACACCACTGGGAATGATGAAGGTGCTAATATATCTACCAGAAATACAGTACAGAGCATAGTCGGAAGAAAGGCTTGGACAAGCCTGTGGGGTGGTCATGAGATAAGCTCTCATCAAAAGATTGGGAGGGGAAACGTTCTGAGTAACTTCTGCCTCACCTGCTTAAAAGGGATGACTTGCTTGAACTTCTCCAACCTGTGATCTGGAACATAAATATGGCTGAGTCTGACTTTGACCATGGAGAGGAAGAAATACATACTTTAAGTGGTGGTAGAATAATCAAATGGAAAGAGCCTCGTTCCCCGAATGATGTCACGAAGCAGGTTGCCCAACAGCCCTTACAGCCCAGATCATTACATGGGAGAGAGAGAAATAAACTTCTCTTGGTTTTCAGAATCCCTGTGTTACACCAGCTTAGCCATTCTGCTAACACAGGGGTCACTGTGACCTGCTCCTTCCATCGGCTGAGGCAGGATAGGCAGGGGCAGGGCTGGGGGGAAGACAAACCACTTTCTTAGATATGGTGCTGGTGGACCAAGAGTAGAAAATGTGCGCATATCTACACTGACAGCCTGAGACAGCCTCACATGGCACTATCACCTTGGCAAGGAACAGGCGCAGTACAATAACCCCATGTACCCCGGAGGAGCACAGGAGTAGCTAAGAGAACTCGAAAGAGCCTGACAGAATCTGCGTGGACACCACCCCACATCAGGTGGGAGTGAGAACAGCTGAGCAGATACAGTGTGGAGAAATATAGATGTCACCTGAATCTCAGACATAATCCCAGGGTGAGGGCAGGAAAACTGAAATGACAGAGATTGTTTCTGCTACCCAAAGGAATAAGAATTAAAAATAAATAATGCCAGGTATAGAAGCAGAAAGTTGAAGTTCTTGCACATCTAAATTCAGCAACTGAGATTTGTATGCAAACTGAGATTTTACAGCAACTCTGAGAGGACTAGCAACCATTTGCTGAGAGATGACTGTGTTCTTTTTTTTTTTTTTTTTT
>NW_006793865.1:1046107-1059444 GCF_000442215.2 Lipotes vexillifer | reverse complement strand
TCTCCCGTTGCGGAGCACAGGCTCCGGACGCGCAGGCTCAGCGGCCATGGCTCACGGGCCCAGCCACTCTGCGGCATGTGGGATCTTCCCGGACCTGGGCACGAACCCGTGTCCCTTGCATCGGCAGGCGGACTCCCAACCACTGCGCCACCAGGGAAGCCTGATGACTGTGTTCTTGACACCTCAGTTATGTTGGTATCATTATCTGCCTACTCTACGAATGAGAAAACAGAATCTTAGAGATGTTATGTAACATAGCCAAGATCTCCCATTAGGGAGTGGCAGGGCCAGAATTCCAACCCAAGCCCCCTGATCTGAACCCCAGGCTCTCAATTAATTAACTAATGTTCAAGGGTAAACACAGCTTCAGGTTATTCAGAGGTTCTATTATTTGAAGTTGGATTTTGCCTGTAAAGGATTTGCTATCATGTAAACGTTTCTGACATCAAATACATTTACAGAAAAGTAGACATAAGTGTATGACTATGAATTTTCACAGACTGAATGGCACCCATATAATCAGCACCCATTACAAGTAAAGAACCTGAGAAGAGCCCCAAAGCCCCCCACTATCGCCCTTATAGTCACTACCCCCACCCCAAGGCCAATCTTTCTCCCTGAGCTCACTATTCTGTGCTCCACAGAATCAGAGGTTAGTTCTTGCAGACTTTTCCTTTGTGGGTCTGGCTCGCAAAACTAGAAGTCTCCATTCCTCTTTTTAAAGTCACTTCATCACAGAGAAGAAACCAAAGCGTTGCATGCTCAACTTATCAGCTATCCTCTGTCTGTCAGAGTTTTTTAGGTCAATTCAACCCGGCAAACATTTACTCAGCTGTAAGCTGGGCACTTTGTGTTTACTGAACAATGGGTTAGAGAAACAAATTAGACAACCGTGTCCCTGCCTCCTAAAATAGCAAAGGAGTATGATTGGGTGCCAGTGTGCTCTTAAACCTCTTTGGAGACTGTAAAGAGCTAAATACATGCAAGATGGTCTTACGGATTATATATGGCTGGTATGCAGATGCCTGGTAAGGTATGATTGGCATCTTAAGGTGTCTGGACTGAGTGCGTTTACAGGGATCCCATAGATTCCCTGGGTGATGCTGAATTGGAGAATAGGTTCAGATATATTTGGGGTTGCACTTTTGGGGGTGTATTTTCCCAGGCAGCTGATGGTAAACAGTTAAATTTCAAATTGTCCTTTGTGTTTTCCAAAAGTTCTTGGGTTATTATGAAAACATCTTAGGGGCAGGAAGTAGGCCTAGATGTAGCCGCTTATTGTCTCATAGCCTGTTTCCTGAGTGTATCAATCACTGTTCCCTGTAATTCTCTAGGCAGAACCGGTATATAGACTACCTGTAAGTGGGTCATGTGTGTGTCTGCAGAAAAATGTAGACTCTATAGAAAAACATAATTTTCACTTTAATTTCCACATTTAAGGAGAATCTTTTCCCCTGTTTCCAGTTTTTAAAGTCATGCTTTACAACCTAAGTGTCCATTGACAGATGAAGGGATAAAGAAGATGTGGCACATATATACAGTGGGATATTGGCCATAAAAAGAAAGGAAACTGAGTTATTTGTAATGAGGTGGATGGACCTAGAGTCCGTCATACAGAGTGAAGTAAGTCAGAAAGAGAAAAACAAATACCGTATGCTATCACATATATATGGAATCTTAAAAAAAAAAAAAAAATGGTCATGAAGAACCTAGGGGTAAGATGGGAATAAAGACGCAGACCTACTAGAGCATGGACTTGAGGATATGGGGAGGGGGAAGGGTAAGCTGGGATGAAGTGAGAGAGTGGCATGGACATATATACACTACCAAACGTAAAATAGATAGCTAGTGGGAAGCAGCCGCATAGCACAGGGAGATCAGCTCGGTGCTTTGTGACCACCTAAGAGGGGTGGGATAGGGAGGGTGGGAGAGAGACGCAAGAGCGGGGAGATATGGGGATATATGTATACATATAGCTGATTCACTTTGTTATAAAGCAGAAACTAACACACCATTGTAAAGCAGTTATACTCCAATAAAGATGTTAAAAAAGTTAAAAAGAAAAATAAATAAAAGTCATGCTTTAGTAGTCATTACCTCCAAGAACACAGAGCCCACCTTATTTTTCTTTATCTCTGGAAAGCAGTTGACCTGCTTATCTTCAGTTTGTCCAACAGACCCCTCTTCCTCCACCTTCCTCTGTGCCCCAAGAGAAGACCTCTGGCTCTGCCCCAACAGGCCCCCTGGCCCTCTGGCTGCATAGGTGGGTTCCAACAATGGGAAACAGTGCCAGGAGATCAGAAAGTGAGCTGGCTGCATCCGTCCCCCACACACTTCTTGTGCTGTTTTTCCCTCTCGCTCTCCCTCTGCCTCTTGCCGTGTCCATCTCTCTCCATCTCTCTCTCTGTGACTGTCCCCTCTTCTCCCTTCAGCCTTCGGGCTGGCAAAGTGACCCATCATACTACTCTGTTGTCCTTTTATAAAACTTTCCTTGAAGTACCTAGACTGAATGTGCCAGCAATACCCTGCTAGGACATTAACTGATACAGTAGCCAAATCCAGCACTGAAACCTGGGTAGCTCGGCTCAAAGCATGGTTCCTCCAGGCTTGTTGATAAAGATACTATCTAGTTTCTTCAACCAGGGATTATTTGGAATTTTTTTGGTCCTCATAAGGGTCCCGGGCAAAATGATGCCATCTGTCTTCTTCGTGTGCATGAATATATTTTTTCCATGGGTGGGATAGGTGATCTTGCACCTTTTTCTAAGTAGAGGTATGTTTGTTTCGCATACAGACTGTGAACTGCACGTACTGTGTTGTTTCTAACGTTTTCCACTTTACCAAACATTTTTAAAAATTGAAATATAATTGATTTACAATATTAGTTTCAAGTGTTGAATTCAACTATGTTGAATCACAACATAGTGATTCAAAATCTTTATACATTATACTCCATTTAAAGTTATTATAAAATATTGACTATATTCCCTCTGCTGTACAACAGACCCTGTTGCTTATTCAATTTACCAAGCATTTGCCTTTTATAACAGAATCATAATTTAACTTTTTAATTTCTTTTTCAACACTCTGCAGTTAGATATTCTAAGTCTATTCTAATTGTTTTCTATTACAAATAACTTCTTGATGAACATCTTAATTCAAAAAGCATTTCTATGCAAATCAAAATTACAATGAGGTATCACCTCACACCGGTCAGAATGGCCGTCATCAAAAAATCTACAAACAAATGCTGGAGAGGGTGTGGAGAAAAGGGAACCCTCTTGCACTGTTGGTGGGAATATACATTGATACTGTATCCACTCTCTATAGTGGCTGAGAACAGCATGGATGTTCCTTAAAAAACTAAAAATAGAGCTACCGTGCGACCCAGCAATCCCACTACTGGGCAAATACACTGAGAAAACCATAATTCAAAAATAGTCATGTACCACAATGTTCATTGCAGCACCATTTACAATAGCCAGGACATGGAACCAACCTAAATGTCCATCAACAGATGAATGGATAAATAAGATGTGGCACATATGTACAATGGAATATTACTCAGCCATAGAAAGAAACAAAACTGGGTTATTTGTAGTGAGGTGGATGGACCTAGAGTCTGTCATACAGAGTGTAGTAAGTCAGAATGAGAAAAACAAATATCGTATGCTAACACATATATATGGAATCTAAAAAAAAAAAAAAAAAGGTTCTGAAGAACCTAGGGGCAGGATGGGAATAAAGATGCAGACGTAGAGAATGGACTTGAGGAAACAGGGAGGGGGAAGGGTAAGCTGGGACTAAGTGAGAGAGTGGCATGGACATATATACACTAACAAACGTAAGGTAGATAGCTAGTGGGAAGCAGCCACATGGCACAGGGATATCGGCGGCTCGGTGCGAGGGGCGGGATAGGGAGGGTGGGAGGGAGGGAGACGCAAGAGGGAAGAGATATGGGAACATATGTATATGTATAACTGATTCACTTTGTTATAAAGCAGACACTAACACACCATTGTAAAGCAATTATACCCCAATAAAGATGTTTAAAAAAAAAAATAGATAGCTAGTGGGAAGCGGCCTCATAGCACAGGGAGATCAGCTCGGTGCTTTGTGACCACCTAGAGGGGTGGGATAGGGAGAGTGGGAGGAAGACGCAAGAGGGAAGAGATATGGGAACATATGTATATGTATAGCTGATTCACTTTGTTATACAGCAGAACCTAACACACCATTGTAAAGCAATTATACTCCATTAAAGATGTTAAAAAAAAAAAAGCATTTCTAATGTTTTTATTTATGATTATTTCCTTAGGAATCATCCCCCCCCCAAAAAAGAAAAAGATCAGATTATGTTCTCACAGCTCCTTTTATATCACAATCATGTATTATATATTGGAATCGTTACTAGATGAATGTCTGCTGTGTCTCTTACATTATAACCTCCCCAAGTGCAGCACATTGTCTGTTTTGCTCATCATTTAATTTCCCAGCACCCAGCACAGTGCCTAAGACATACTAGGTGCACAATAAATGCAATATTAAGACAATGAATAGGCAAATAAGTCAGTAATGCAAAACATTCTGTTTCTGAAAAACAGAAAACAACCCTAATGTATACAGGGACCTAAATAGTTTTGTAATGTTATTAGGACAACTGAATAGCTATTTTTTTAAAAATTAATTAGATCTTTACCATTACCATATGTCATAATAAATCAGAGATTGATTAAAGAGTTACATATTTAAAAAGCAAGCCACACACATCCACAAATAAGATATGAGTGAATATTTGTTCTAAATTATATAACAATGAAAGAAATCTGAAAGTGTAAATTTTCTGGACCGTACAAAAGTATAGAATTCCTACACATCAAAAATATCACAAACTGGACTTCCCTGGCAGTGCAGTGGTTAAGACTCCGTGCTTCCATTGCAGGGGGCACGGGTTCGATCCCTGGTCGGAGGACTAAGATCCCACAGTCCCTGCGGTGTGGCCAAAAAAAAATCACAAACAAAATTAAATAAGTAGGATTCCTAGAACAACACTTGCTCAGGTATGGAACATGAAGGATTAATATCCTCCTTCTAACAGCAGTCTGCATGCATCTATAAGAAAGAAAAAATTTAAACTAGTTGATAAATGGGAAAAGGATGTGAACAATTTACATATGTAAGTTAAATTACATATGGAAAATAAACATATAAAAATGTTTAACTTTAGTAGTAGTGGAATAAATTCTACCTAATCAGTTGCCATTTTCACATATCAAGACTAGAAAAATCTGTTAATGTTCAATGCTGATGAGAGTCTGTTAAAGAGAGTCACATAATTTGCTGGAAGGAATGGACATTGGTACAATCTTTCAAAATCTTTGATAAGCTTTTCTTCAATATATGCCACCTCTCCTCACCACTGCCTTGTCATTTTGTGTCCTTATATTTACTTTGTATCAATGCAACTGTATGTTGACTTATTTGTTTTCCCCCATAGCATAAGAATATACACATACCCATCCTTAAGTTAAAATATTTCTGAAAGTATGAGGTTTTCTCCCATATATTTTCACCACAAACAGCTGCTATTATCAGCATTATTATTTTTGAACCTTGGAAATCTTCATAATAGTAGAAATTAATTTCTTAATTTACTAATGGGTGTGCCACTGTTCTCAGCGTTTCAGCTGCTCTTACCAAGCTGTCTTTCAAGGGCTTCTCTCAAGGAACTCTTGCATCCCCTGCCAGGAAATAGAAAGGGATAGAGTAAAAGTATCTGGGATAAGGAGGGGTTTTGCCGAGTTCAGGCTCTCTCGAACTAGTGGCATGGAGACGTGAAGAAAAATGGTGTTAGAGAAGATAAATGAGTGACTTTGCATTACTTTAAAAACAGAACTAAGGGGAGGTACAATAAAAGAGAATGGGAAAAAGAGTTTGTATTGAGGTCAGCATTAGCAGAGCACGACGCTGTTGTCCTCAACCATGGACGTGGTAGGCTGCAGAATTCCTGGACCCTCTAAGTAAAGATAACGTTCGCCAGTAGGTGGCAGTCACACGTCTAGAATAGCCCAGGACATCGCAGACCAAGTAATTAGCCTCCTCTGGCCACCCAGCATCGTGAATTCTTATTTCAGATTGGGCTTTGGATGCATTTTACTATTCCATGCAATTTGTCAGTGCTCATGACAGCTGGTCAAAATCATGGCCCAAAGCAGTTACCGCTGTCGAGGTTACCAGTGTGGTTTTCCTTCCATTGTTTAGGAATCTACTCTTAGACCTATTGTTTCTCCTTGGGAACTTGACCCTACTTCTGCCTTAGAAATGATCATAAATGATATTCCAGACAAACATTTCTTACAAAAAGAATGAGTAGTACAAGGAATTGGCCAGCTGGGGTTTTGCTTTGTATGGGTTTGGTTTTCTTGTTTTGTAGATTTAAACAAAGCTTTCCAATATTTTCCTTCCCAAGCAAGACTCACATTGAACAAACCATGTTAGATCACAATGGTATGAGATGCTAACCTATTTTGACAGATGCTTCTGTTGTAGGTTCTCATTCTATTTAATGTGCACTTAAGTCTCTGAGTTTTCCCAGCAAGATATCAGAAATACAGATACCACCCTTTTATAAAAAGCTTTGTTCTCAAGACAGAGAACACTGTGCATGCAGTGTTTATATATATGCATACAACTGGAATGAACCAAATATAATGATGCTAGCACTGATCTAGATTTTCACAGCCATATATTACTTGAGTGGCTTATGCCCATGTTTCCTACTAAGAAAGGACATCCAGTGGAGACGCAGAGGGTCAGATGGGCTCTTCGAATGAGCCAGTGAATCATCTTCAGCCCCAGGATCTCTCCTGTTATTTTTCACAGGATCTGCAGCCATGCAGGAGAATAGGTTGCAAAGTTCAGAATAGCTGCACTTACATGGGGAGCTGGGCGTTTGGAGGTTCGTCTTGTGGGAGAAAGAAGTTTCTCTGAGAGCTACCACATCATATTATGGGAAAACATGATAAACCACTATTTCATGTGACAGAGCCTGCAGCAAGGCCAGTGACTGAATGTTGGTTATGGGTCACTCCTCGCCTGAATCCACAGGAACACTTCTCTCTGCAAAGGCCTCTGACTCTGGCCCCAGGCCATCATCAGACTGTGTCCTAAGTCGCCATGTTTGACAACTGTCTGCAAAAATAAACCATTTTATCTGCCGTATAAGATAAAGAGGTTCTCAGTTTCGTAGTATTGACCTCCGCAAATGAAGAATGTCCTCCAAACTCTAAAACAAGAAGTCGTTCAGAGGTTATATATAAGCATGAGTTATCTACAGATACATTGATTACAGAACGTGTTACAGCTGAGTCCTAAGTGCTGTTGAATTCACAGTAACATCAACTCTGGTTTATGTTTCACCAGTCCCTGTGTCCAAAGGGGAAGCCAGTTGTTGGGGAATAGTAGTTAGTGTAAGTCAATATTTCAGAGGAAAAGCATTAGGGATAGACCTTTTTTAGCTATACCTCCCCACTCACCAAACAGTCTTCTCTTTTTTTTTTTTTCCTCAAACACTCATTCTTGACTAGGAATAGTTCATTATGGAGGACAGTTTCACCCTTCATGGTGGTAGAAAATTTCCCTGTGTCCTTCACTGCCCACTCTTTGTACTTTTTATTCTTTTTACACAGATTTTTTTTTTTATTTTTAAAGACACCAATTGTACTTGAACATTTGTTACATTTTTTAAAATTAATTAATTAATTTATTTATTTTTGGCTGTGTTGGGTCTTCGTTTCTGTGCGAGGGCTTTCTCTAGTTGTGCCAAGCGGGGGCCACTCTTCATCGCGGAGCGCGGGCCTCTCACTATTGGGGCCTCTCTTGTTACGGAGCACAGGCTCCAGACGCGCAGGCTCAGTAGTTGTGGCTCCCGGGCCTAGTTGCTCCGCGGCATGTGGGATCTTCCCAGACCAGGGCTCGAACCCGTGTCCGCTGCATTGGCAGGCAGATTCTCAACCACTGCACCACCAGGGAAGCCCACACTCTTTGTACTTTATCGGGAGTTTATTTGGTACTTTTCACCCTCTTTCTGTACTTAGTTTTCAGTCTTGGTTAATGCCAAAAATGAACCACCTAATTTCAAAGTCATTTAAGTTCATATTATATATAGATATGTTTGAGCATATATATATATATGATTATCTTCACATATATAACTATTCACATATTTATGTTTATATCACTCATATATGGATGCATGTGTAGAAAAGGATTTGGCCCTTTTTATTTAAAACTAAGAACATATTATGGACCGAATATTTGTGTACCCCCCAATTTCATATGTTAATGTCCTAGTGCATAATATGATGGTATTAGGAGGTGGGGCTTTTGAGAGGTAATTAGGTTTAGGTGAAGTCATGAGGGTGGAGCCCCAAGAGGAAGAGATACCAGAGCTTCCTCTCTCCACCGTGAAGACACAGGGATAAGGTGGCTATCTGCAAGACGGTAAGAAGGTCCCCATCAAAAACCGAATCTGCCCAGCACCTTGATCTTGGACTCTCCAGCCTCCAGAACTGTGAGAAACTGTGGCCTGTTGTTTAAGCCACCCAGTCTATGGTATTTTGTTTTAGAAGCCCAAGCTGACTATGACATAATATATTAATATACATGAAGAGGGTACAGCGTGGAAGGCCATGCGCCCACCTGTCAACAATAGTTATTATGCATTGTGGAACTGCTTCCTTTGCTGATCGCTCTTTCTTTCTTTTTCATCTGTGTTTTCCAAGTTTGCTGTAATAATCAAATATTACTTTTATAGTTAGAAAAAAAACATAATGCAACAGTTTTTGAAAAAAAGCATATCCGATTGGAATAATAAAGCAATATGTTCCAATAAAAAAGGAAAGGTGTTATTGGTCTTAGAGCCTGTCAGCCAGGATGATTCTCATGTCTGTCTACCAGGCACTGACTCGGCCAATATTACTTGAGTGTTTCCTCACCTTAAGCAGAGGTGGTAACATGTGGCTGACCCTATTCAGGAACGTTGAGCAAAGGAGAGGGTTATAAGAAAGCTCTGTGTATGTACCTAGACTGCCGATGTGAAAATGTGCTGACTCACTTGAGTTACATTTGCACTTTCTGGGAACCGGCTGTGCATCTCCCATTATAGGGAATTCCCAGCAGCTGGGGCCATGCAGGAGCCCTCCAGCGGAACTCCCCGAAGCCCCTGTGCAGCACTTGCGAACGGTAACAATTTGGCAGAGCTGCTAAAGTCAAGACTGCAAGAGTCCCAGACTTCATTCCAACAGTCGAGAGTCAAGGTGTGTTTCATAGGATATCCGGACCACGGAATTCCATAGCAACTGGGGTTATCAGCTAAAATACGGGGCACTTGGATAAATTTGAATTTCAGAGAGAGATGCACAATAAATAATTCTTAGTATATTTCCCAAATATTGAACAGGATATACTTATACTTTTTAAAAAAATTATTCATTGCTTATCTTGTCGACTGAAAAAAAATGCACAACAGAAAAGCTGAGAATTATATTTTATTCAGTGGACTTCCTGAGGACTTCAAGCCTGGGAGGCAGCCTCTCAGAGCTATCTCATATAACGCTGAGAAGCTCCTCCGAAGAGGTAAGGGAGGAACCAGGATATATAAGAGTTGTTGCAACAAAGACCAGGTAGTCGGAACATCAAAAGATTACTGTTAATTAAAGAAAACCAGATATCTCAAGTTAAGGAATTTAGCTCTTTCCTATGTATGAAAAGATGCAAGAGTCTGGGCTCATTGAAATCATGCCTTTGATGTTCACCTTAGTTATCTCCAGCCAGGATCCTCTTCTTTCCCACCTGAGTTCCCTGAGGGCTCACCATATGGGGCATCTGTAGTGGCTTGATGGTTGCAACATCCTTTGTTTACTGAAATGGCAGACAACATTTTTCACAATCTGAAATTCAAATTTAACTGAATTTTTTATTTGTTAAGTCTGGTAACCCTAATGGGGAACATTCACCCTCCCCCCTTCCACTTTGGTTTGTTGGTTGGTTTTTACTTATTAAACTCAGCTACTTGATAGTTTAGGTTTTACAAATACATGCTGAGCCTTTCAGGAAGGCACCACTGCAGGTAAAGCTGGCATGCAATAGACAATGGGAGGCCACCTCGACAGTGTCAATGGTGGGGCTGGCTGGTTGGAAGCACAGGGTGGCTGTCAGGGCTCCCCTGGAGCTCCCAGGGCTCTCCCCAGAGTCTCAAGACACTGTAAACTGTAAAGAGCTTTAAGTGTGACTGTTAGGGCCACATCTTAGCCTTCCTTTGGCCATTGTACAAACGGAGCACCTGCAAGATGCAATGAGCTCACCTAGCTGTAGACTGAAGCCATTGTTCGGCCCCAGTGAAACTTGCCAGGGGCAAGGAAGGACTGGGAAACAAGAAAGGGCAGCCCAGCACGGGGTCAGGATTGTGCCACAGCCTGACTTTCCACAAGGACTCTCTTGTCTCTGGATGGTGGGAGTGTTGATGTAAGGGAGCCTGGGATGCAAAGTCAGCTTTCACTGTAGGTGACTCAAACAGCCAGCCAGGTGGCAGGGCTCATAGGCTGAGAGTGTGAGAGGCCTGACCCAGTGCCTCTTGGCCACCAGCCAAATGCCTCAGATCCCCACTGTTGGCCTCATACTCTGGGAACACTTGAACATTTCAACTAGGGGATAGCATTCTCCTGTCTAACAAACACATTCAGAGGAATTCCTCTATCTGGCAAATGATTTCCTAATAGTCAGACAATAGAAGCGAGGGTTCAGGATAAAGGTGGAGCCATAGATCAGGAGTCAGGAGTCCTGGCTGTGCAGCTTTAGTGAAATCTCTTCCCCTCTCACCTCAGGTCCCTCATTTATGGTCTCCTTGATGACCATGGAGGCACTTCCAACTCTATAATGCTGATAAATGGGTGAGATGCAGGATCAATAAACTCTGGTAAGGGAAAGGATTCTGTGACAGGTTAGACATATAAAGCTCAGTTCAGGTCTCAAGATTCGCTTTCGAATGGCGCTCTAAGGTGACAGGTGGTGGGCTGAGATCACCGAGGAATAGCAAGGAACATGGGGCAAAAGAAGGGCCCAGCCCTCTGAGCCCCACCCCCTGAAGCTCTTCATTCCACTCCTGTAAGGCCCAGCTGTTAATAATAAGGCCACATGTACTATATGGGAGAAACTGATGCTAAATTCAATAACCATTTAGTATGTCCTTTCTCCAGGCAGGACAAAGTCTTGGCACCAGAATATAAACTATAACTAGCTGCTCATATGGGCTGAATTTCTCTCATTCATTACTAATCCAACAAATATTTATGGAGCATCTACTCCATGCCAGGATTGTTGTAAGCTCTGAAGAGAGTATTGAAAGCCCCTTTCCCCTCTATCAGCAGAATAGAAGGAAATGGTCCACAGGGTATCACTGCTCTCTGGTCGCTAACTGAGCAAAAGCAGATTCCATGCTACTGCAGTGTTTTGTTTTATTTCCTACCTTGTTCCCCGTCTTCACCCAACCATGTTGGTTCGAATCATCCCTAGAGAAGCAAGGAGAGTTATGGGTTGAATTGTGTCCCCATTCAAAGACTTAGGTAGGGTCTGGGGAACTGCCAAGGACTGGTGCTTTGAGGCCAACCTGTTCACTGATGCCGGCGGCTCTGATGTCATATGTGCTCCGCTGACTCTCTTCACCATCTTCCCTTGCTCTTCGTGGATTTGGGGTCTTGCCTTGAGCCTCCCAGCACCTCTCATACCCAATCCAGGCCATAGGCCCACTCCACCTCTGTTTGAAGACAGCTTCATTTTGTCTTCCCCTGACCTCCAGTTTCTGGCCCAATCCTGACCTTGCCTTGATACCGAGAGCTCATGGAGACCGTGCCCCAATTTAAATTGATGATAGGACAAGGATGTTGGAGGTTGTTCAGGGATCATGGAGGGGAGGAGTGGGGAGCAGGGAAGGGACCTCATAAAATAAGGATGCATTTGGCTCAGATCATAGGAAAAGGTCATAAGCACTCACACTTAGATTTTCCCTAGCACTTCCGTGTGTATCGCCTTCGAGTTATACAACCACCTGAGACAGTTGAGACCGATGTCATAATTACCTTTATCCAATCTCCATGTTACAGATGAAGAAACTGAGGCTCACACAGGCTACGAAACGTGACCTAAATTACGCAGCTGATGAGTGAGGCAGCATCTGGTTTTAATACAAGTTCTTTCTGCCCTGCCAGGCTCTCTCCTGATAGATTGGCACTCAGAAACTGAAGGAGGATGCAGTCAGGCTGAGGTGCTGCAGGCAGAGGCAGACCAAAACTATCATTGACTTGGCTCTTCGTCCTTGTCAAGTACAAACTGGCCAAATACCACACACTAATAACAAAACACCTTGCATTTAGGCAACACCTCGCAACTGACAGTGTCCTAACAAGCATGACCTCATTTGATCCTTACAAATAACCCTATAAGGTAGGCATGGTGAACCTGGTTATCCTCATTTTACAGATGAGGCACCTGAGCAAAAGAGGGTTAAATTCCTGACCCCTGGTCACAGAGCCAGGGGGGTGGAAGAAGTAGGACTCAAGCCCAATGTTTCTCTGCAAGTCCATCTTCTTTCCTATCACTCAGGAATGGGGTCCAGTCCAGGAATGGCAAATACCTGGCACACATACAGCCCTATCTCCCACCATACCCCAGGCAGACATTATTAATCAGTCACAGCATTGTGCTTGATTTGACCTCAAGTTCCTTCTCAAAATAGTTCTCCAGGCGGCCATTATCAGTTCAAACTGGCCAGCAAGATGAAGACTATTTTCCAGACTGCTCCAAGCAAGGCACAGAGACCTAATGCAGAGTGCAATTCATCTGATTCGAGATCTGGTTCAAGACTCAAAAAGATCCTAATAATGTGACTGTTCCCATACAGTCAGTCTTACCTATTAATGTGTGACCATAGCAACAATAATAATGGTTAAGGTTTTTGGAGCACTTACTGTGTGCTAGGGCACTATATTAGGCACTTTACATGCATTTTCCTACAGAGTAAATCCTATCATTCCCATTTTAGAGGTGAAGGAATGGAGGCTTTGAGAATTTAGGAAACTTGCTGGATGCAGCCTGATCCTGCCAAAGCCCGCAGAATACCCACCTTGCTATACTGTCTTCTAGACTGTAGACCGATTGGTTTTCGATTCTTTGTGAGAAGCATGTCTTATTTTCCCAAACCCTTAAGATCAAAGAGGGGAGTAGATGCCAAGAGTAAAGTTAAGCAAAGCAAGCTCCCTGAGAGGTGGCTTTGAGGAAGAGCG
>NW_006793865.1:1003259-1046009 GCF_000442215.2 Lipotes vexillifer | reverse complement strand
GAAGAGCGTTTGCAGTGTGAACAGAGCTTGGCCAAGTGAGGCCAAGCATGTAGGCACAAAGCCCTTGGCAGTGCAGGACAAGCCAATGGTAAGAAACTGGGGCTGGGGGCTAGCTCTCCCACACTGTCACATTCTGGCATGTTCTTCAGAGGTGTTCAAGAACCCAGATTTGACTCTGAACATTCACATTGCTATGAAGGTATGTTTCTCAAGGTAGGAGGGTAGAACATATTTGTAGCTTGATTTGTAACTTGTGACACTTAATCATATGGTCAGTGGGCCTCCTTTTGTACTTTTGCCCAGGGACATGCATTTGTTAAGGGTGGATTTGGTAAAAATGAGGCTTCCCTTCTTCTGCTGTTTTTGCTGCTTCCGCAGGCAGGCCGCTTCTGTTTTTGGGTGTTGGTGGGAGCAGAGGCCCCAGCCGTCAGTCACTGGCTTCCTGAGGTCAGAGCAGGTGATCTGCATTCATTTAGTGCTGTCAGTTGCAGCAGACAGTAAGGGGGTGGCAGTGGTTCCTGATCGAAGCAGCCTCCTGATCTTGGCAATGGTGGGGGGTTCTGGAGCCAGCTCCCTGGTTGAGAAGGCAGCCTCCAAATGCAGGAGAAACTTCGGCTCCCTTGGTGGCCTGATTCTTTAGCGTCACTTAAGGAGTTGTTCCTGAACCTTAATTTTGAGTCAGCTTCTTCAGCCCCCTCAATGATTCTCTAAACCATATAAATCCCTGAAATAAATCCTTTCTGCATGAAACAACTCAAATGGATCCTGCTCTATGTAACTAACATCTACAGGGCATTTCATAGCCTGCCTTCCATGACTAAGATTCTGGTATCTAAGGAAACACACCTTTAGCTACATTCTGTGGTCTCATCGCTCCATTGAATTGGCTCCTTTGGTAAGGTCTGCTCAGCCCTGGTCCTGTACCTGGATTCAGCCTCTCTGATTCTTCCTTCAGATCTCTGTCTGCCTGACTTGGACGGTGTGCTTCCTGATCATTGTCTCTCAGGTCTTCCTCGGTGCCATCAAAGCCCAGGGGCCAATCCCAGCACCACCCCCTCCCCAGCCTGGGCTCCTGGGGGCCTGGACCAGGTCCAGCAGCACTCCAGGGCCTGCTGTCTCAGACGAAAAATCAGACAAATGTATGGCAAGGCTGCATGCATCACAGCTCGGTGAGAGCCATCTGAGGACGGTCACTGGAATTGTACACGAAGAGAGTGCATTTGAAGAGAGGGCAGGAAGGACTATGGAGATAAGCCTGACCTTGGTGACCCTGTTAAGTACTGAGAATGGCACTCCCTGAAATCAGAGATTGCAAAAGCAAACGGAAAGTGTTCCTTGTTTTCGAGTTCTCCTACAGTCTCTCCGAGAGTCTTTCAAGGGCTTGGGTAAAACCAAGCAGTTTCATTTTACTACAAGTCCCTGCAAGGAAGGCTCCAAATTCCAGTGGCCCAGTTTTGTCCACTTTCGCCTCTTCAGTTTGAATGATCTTATACAGACTTACAGCAAGTCCACTTGAAACCATTTTTGTCTCATCGGGTTTCATCTCCCAGCTCATGAGCTCATGGGTTTTGCATGATTTCAATATGAAGTCATCAGCTCGTCCCTAGATTCCCAGACAGCCTCGAAAACCTCAGGATTCTTTGAATAAACTAGAGGTAAGCCCCACGGTTTGCACTGAAACCCGAAACACAGACTTTCTCCCAGGTGCTCTCACGTATGTATATTTATATTTATTATATGGTTCAAATCTTCCTTTCTTAAACACTAAAACTTTCCATCTTGCTTTTTTTCTCCTTAGCCTTTGCACCTGCCCAGTCAGAAAAGGAGGCCCAGAAGGAACTCAGTCCTGGAGGAGTCAAGTGGCCAAAGCTCAGGAAATATTGAGCCCTCGGTTTCACAAAGGATCACGTAAGTACACGCTGGGAGCTGAAGCAACACTGAGATTCTGGTGGGAGGAGAAAAGAAAACTCTACCATAAGACGCCTGCATGAGGAGTGGAAAGTGGTATATATTTCAAGTATCCATTAATAGAGTCAACATGCTGGAAACAAGCCAGAATGCGTAGGCCTGGAATTCTGGAATGTGTATTGACAGAACATTTCTGATTTCCAAAGTCATAGCCAACGACAAAAGTCCCATTGTGGTGTCAGAGCTCCCATTCTCTCTTGTATACCCATGGGTTCTCTCTGAGCATAGACCATGAAAGAGTTTATAAAAAATAACAAGAAGGTCATAAAGACGGCAACTTTGAGTTTATATCAGTAGTTTGAATTTTAAGAAAACACAACTCCTTCTTGAAATGTAAAAATCCACATTACTCCATCTAATTTGATTCAAACAAGTACTATTAAATGAGCCCCTGTTACATTCTCAGTGCTGAGTAAAGTTGCAGGAAATACAATAGAACTATATTAAATGATTCCTTTTCTTGAAGAGTAAGAGAGACAAATATTAAACGTATTGAACTTATTAGAGAGCAAAGCCAGGGAAGATAACCTGAAGCATGTTACTGACATGAAACCTGGTGGGCAGTGAACAAAAGAAAGAACAGGGAAGTCAAACAGGTAGGTAAGGGCTTCCCTGGTGGCGCAGTGGTTGAGAGTCCGCCTGCCGATGCGGGGGACACGCGTTCCTGCACCGGTCTGGGAAGCTCCCACATGCCGCGGAGCGGCTGGGCCCGTGAGCCATGGCCGCTGAGCCTGCGCGTTCGGAGCCTGTGCTCCGCAATGGGAGAGGCCACGACAGTGAGAGGCCTGCGTACTGGGAAAAAAAAAAAAAAAAAAAAAAAAAGGGAGGTAAGTATTAACTGGAGACAAAATCCTTGAAATAGTCTTCGAGGTTTGGGTAGGATTTGGGAGGTTTCTGATCTAATGTTAATATAGGTAACTTTGCTCTGAAAGGAAATGAATCTAAATATAACGTGTCCCAAGGAGAGTTTGGGGAGTGGTCAAGTAGAAAGGAACAAGACTTGATACTCATTTCCTGGATGAATTTGAGCTGCTCCAAGTACTGGAAACCCCGAAGTGAGAAGATTGTAAACCCAGTGGAAAAGTGGAAGGGAAGCCAATGTGGGTAGTTAGCCATGGCAGAGTGCCAGATCCCACATCTTGACCACTTTATCTTTGCTTCCTGTCTGTCCTTGGAAGAGATATTGTCAGGAATAGTATGAGTGTCTAGGATGAGGAAGGAGAAAAACCTAGTGGTGAGAGGTGAATGATGTCTGAGAAGACTGGGTGGATATACGTCATTGGGTAAATTAACTCCTACACTACTCTTACGTACATTAAAAGTCCAAAATGGAATGAATTGCCTCTGCCATTTTCCCCGAACCTGGTCATCTTTCTATGTTGCCCATTGTATTTAAGGCCACTTTCATTATGTCGGCCATTCAGAATGGAAATTTCTTTCTTCCTTTTGTAGAAAAGGAAAAAAATTTTTTTGACTCTCCTATGTTTAGTGGTTGGGGCCTCTGAGTTAAACTAACAAAAGACAGATTAACAGGAAAAACAGTTTATTTGCATGTGCAACGTGCATAAATGCAGGAGTGCTCAGTGATGAGTAACTCAAAGCGTTGTTAGAATTAGTAGATTAGAAAAAGGGAGCGCGGCGCAAGGCTCTTATGGGAAGAATAAATAGGCTTCTTTAGAAAAGACAGGTTTTTTAGGAGAACAAACAAGAGATAAGAAAGCTCGTGGTAATATTTGTCTCTACAGGTATGAGCAGTCTTTCTGACTTCGTCGGGGTCAAAAATTCCCCCCAGAGAAGGGATTTATGGTAGGTTTACTCTTGGTCTCTCCTGGGGGCAGACCTGCCCCAAAGAGAGAATTTATGGCAGTCCTCATTTCTCAGAAGTTTCTGCCTTTAGTCAGATAAGGGAAGCTCTGAGAAGGCTTCTTTCTGTATCTGTTGAATCTCAAATGTCTTCATCTTAAAATAATCTTTGAACCAACCCTAGGGTTCTGAGTGGGTCTCCACACCTGCAGCTCTGCTTTTAGTTCATAGCCTAATCCTCTGCTAAGACTATGAGTTTCTAAAGGATCTTATTAAGCATTTATCCCCAGAATCTGGCATATGGTTTCCCACTTATTAAATAAGTTTGAATCAATGAGTAAATAAAGTAAAAGAATACTGTTTTCCTAATATTTATCAAAGGGCAATAAACAAAAAAATCATGACACCTTTTACAGGACAATTCCTGGAGATGTCTTTAGCCTTGATCTGTCTCCTGAGATGCCCACCTGTATTCTCAACTCTTTGTAGCCCATCTCCACCAGGTTTCGTGGGCATCTCAAATTCAGCCTATCCCACTATGAACGCATTGTCTTTCCTGAAAACCTATTCTTTATACGGTTCCTAATTCAGTGAATGGCATGTCACTGCCCAAGCTTTATAAATGTTATTTCTCATGTTATTTCTCATTGACTGTCCTCTTTTCCCCGACAGGGAATCATCATGCAGTTCCACTGACTCGACCTCTAAAATATCTCTAGAACAAGCAGCCCTTCTGCCCCCATTCTGTTCTCATCATCCCTGCCTGGTGTTCCAGCAATCTCTTAACTGGTTTCCTATTTCGGATGTCTTTGCTCTCCAATCCATCACCACATTTTTCAAAACAGGTCACCAAACAGTCTGCTCCTGAAAATCCTCTAACACTCCAGTGCTCAGGAGTCATCTTTGCTTAAGTATGAAAGGACATTTTTGCGACCTCACCCTGCGTTACTGCCGGACAGAGTCTCCCCATCACACTTCTAAGGGTCACCGTCCAGCTCTTTCTCTGCTTCTTCCCCCACTCTGGCTCCTCAGCTGTGCTCCCAAGTCACGTTCAGATCTTGGCCCTCTTTGCTTGTGGTCACCTTAAAGAATTTCGGAACTACTATCTGCTTTCTTCATGTTCTATTCCATTAGGCAAAAACAGATTTTGTGTGTGTGTGTGCGGTACGCGGGCCTCTCACTGTTGTGGCCTCTCCCGCTGCGGAGCACAGGCTCCGGATGCGCAGGCTCAGCGGCCATGGCTCACGGGCCCAGCCGCTCCGCGGCATGTGGGACCTTCCCGGACCGGGGCACGAACCCGTTTCCCCTGCATCGGCAGGTGGACTCTCAACCACTGCGCCACCAGGGAAGCCCCCAAAACAGATTTTTATAGAACCTCCAGAAACGAGAGAGCATAATGGTGGCACAAAGGCACCATCCACACCGTTGTTTAAAGATATTTATCTGGTATTTTCTATGTCTCCCTAGCCACGATCCCCTCGAGGCCATGACCTCACACTCTTCCTTGTTGCTCAAGACCTTCCCTCTTTAGAGCAGAATCTCTTCCCATCTTCTCCGCCAAAGTCCTAATGGCCCCCACCCCAGCTCTAGCAGGCAATACTGAAATTCCCATGTTTATTAAACAAACTCTTCATGTGAAGCTGCTTCCATCTAGACTATGACCACCTGAGCTCACCTTTTATAACCAATCAGTTCCATTAAGCTATTTTCCAGAACAAAGGTGCAGTTCTCTCCTTTGGAGGAATTCTGCCGTCCCCTTGGGCCAATCAGCTCAAATTACAGTTAGCTTTTACAACAATGTGCTTTGTTGGTGTATTATTGGGGTTAACTCAGATCTTTTTTTCTCCCCCAACTAGTTAATATTTTTGGTTCTCTCTTGTCCAGAAAAGTGGTCTCCCAAGTGGAGAGAGAACCAAAGATGTTAGGAAGAAATTCCACTGGGTTATGCAAAGAAATTATTGATATTAGAAGTTCTTTATTTATTTTTCAATTCTATTTTTGTTTATATTTATATATGTTAGCCTATATACAATATACTATATTTATATGTCAAGGCAGGATGGCTAAAAATATTTGCTGACAAAGGTGTGAAATCAAAAAGTTTAAAGACCATTGTTCCAGAGGGCAAAACCACGATCTTAGCGTAGCTTCTAAGCTCTTTGCAAACAGTGCCCAGCCATATTTAATTTGTTAAAAGATAATTATTTTTTTTTAAAAGACAAAATTATGAGCCTCATATAGATATAAAATGAATACATGTTAAAGATTTTATTTAATTCATTATTCATGAGGGAAGAGAATTGGAGAATCCAAAGAACAGGCATATTTATAGATCAGGAACACTGAAAGAAATGTACAAATTCAGGTAAGACTGCCTTCTTCCAAAGTGGAGGAAGGAAGTCAATTGGAACTTCCCAGGATCAAAACTTTACATCTCTAGGGTCAAGAATTATTTTGCATTGCTATCATTTATCTATAACTTACTGAGTTGTAAAATAGTTCAAATGATAGGCTCAGAATCTACAGAAAATCAAAATCAGGAAGGGTGTGCTCCAGACCAGGGCACCTAAGTCCTGTAGGCCCAATCCGGCCAGCCAAATGTTTTTGTAAATGAAGTTTTATTGGAACACAGCCACATCCATTTGTTTAGGCATTGCCAATGGCCACTTCCCAGCTACAAAGGTATTCTTGAGTAGCCCAGACAGAGAAAGAAAAATTCCTTATCTGGCTATTTACAGCAAAAGTCTGCCAACCCCTGCTCTAGAAAACAATGCACATTTTTCCAACAAAGCGCAAAGATTTCTCTACACCTTCTTTATCCCAAGAGGGCCTCCCTCCCAATGGTCCCAGCTGCCACCATAGCTTATACGCTGGTTCTCCTGAAAGATCCTCGGGACTCTGCACTAGTGAATCTCAACACATGAATCGTGAGCCCCCAGAAAGTTCTCTCAATGGGCCTCAGACTGATTCCAAAGGCATTACCTCTCTCTGTTTATTTGGCAGTGGGACCTCTCGATAGTAAACTGGAGAACTTCTGCCAGAGCCTGTTAAGTGCTGAATTGTGTCCCCCAAAGATTCACATGTTCAAGTCCCAATCCCCACTTCAGAAAGCGACTGTATTTGGAAATACAGCCTACAAAATGTGATTAAGTTAAAATGAGACCTTTATAGTGGGGGCCTCATCCAATATAACTAGTGTCCTTCTAACATGAGGTGGTGACACCAGGGATGCACACACTGAGGAAAGGCCATGTGAGGGCACTGTGAGAGGGCAGCCATCCTCAAGCCAAGGAGAGGCCCCAGGAGAAACAAAACCTGCCCACACCTTGCTTTTGCACTTCCAGCCTCCAGAACTGGGGGAACATAAATACCTATCATTTAAGCCACCCAGTTGGTGGTACTTTGTTATGGTAGCTCAAGCAAACTAAAACAGGGTCGTTCATATTACCTGATCCAAAAACTGCAGCAGGGCTTGGAAATTAGTCTGCAGACATCTGGCAGATACCACTCTATTCTTCGGGGACCGAAAGCAGTTATCAACCATAGACTGATCCAGACAGAGTCAGCCCATTTGTGGTGACTAATGCTAGAGGATATTTTCCCCAGACACTCAATCGTTAATCCATTCATTAATCCTTTATAAGATGATGTGGCCATAGAGGGAGGGATGCATATGTGCCAATGGTGATGGTGAGAGAGGGTGAATAGAATGAATTCTGCTCTGGGGATTCATGGTCTAGGAATGGAGACAGATATAAACACAACAAACTGTCTCAGACCCCCTGTAGACTAGCCTGAGGGTATAAAAGAACAAACCAATAAGAAATCACAATACCAGGTAACAGGTCCTGTGAGACAGGGATTTTTTTTTTTTAAGTGATATGGGAGCCCAGAGGACAAAGGAATTGATGCTGTCAGAGCAGAACGGACAAGGAGGGAGAAGTGGGTGGTTGTGGAGGGATCCAATGAAAGGAGTCCTGGTGGAATGAGACTTGATCTGTGAGGGGAGGTTCAGGGTTTTAGCTCGAAGGTTCCCGCACTGTCCTATAGCCTTGAAGATTCATGGTAGGCTTAAAAGAGATGTTCTCACAATTTTTGCTTAGTCAAGGCATAAAACCCTAGTGTCATGCATGCCATCCATTCCCTTTCTTAGGGGCAAAAACTCAAATGGGAAAGAGAGAGGCACCAAATGAAATTCTTATGTACTCCTGAAATGAGACTGATGTTTTATTCGTGAAAAGAAAGTCCTAGCCACATTTTAGTGGCCCTTACTAACCCAGTAGGTTTCTAGTCAGTAGCCCTTATTGAAATCAAAGTTGGTTATTTAATTTGATGATTCTGGGGAGCCCTACCAAGCGTGTGCAGAATACTCTCCTGATCTAATTTATCAGCGTTGATATCAATGGGCAGCTTAACGGTGACCCCACTGTCCAAATTTTAACTGCATGTCATACTGCCCCTTTTATTGGTAAGAGGAAAGCAGCGGTGGTTTTTAATCCTACAGCTTCTGTTTCTCTCTTTGCTCTTGTTTTGTCAGGGTAAGGGCTGTTTCTCTTTTCATATTTTCCATGATGAAAATAACTTATTCATCTAGCTATATAAATGACCAGTGTAAAAACATTCAAATGATACCGTTTAATCTTTATCCTGATGACATCATCAGAAATCTTCTGGACCAGACAGAATGACAACGTACATTAGCTTTTCCCCTCATACCAATTCAGAAAGCTCTCACGCAAAGTTAGCAACTCTTACAAGAAAGAGGAAATATAAATTATTTTTAAAACAAAAGTAAATTTGGGGGAGGGATGGGTAGGGTGGGAATTATGTGACCAGTTCTTATGAACTCCAGGGAAGCAGCTGGCGAATTAGCCACAGTATTTGATTTTGCTCAAACCAAACAAAACAGAACTCATCAGTTTCATTGAAGTGTCTTGGCTTTTCTAAGGAAAAGAGAATGGTGTTTGGTAATTGCAGGGTTTTGGTTTGTGTTTGTTTTCCTAACTTGTAAAGTTTCTGAGATTGTATTCTAAAAAAAAAAAAAAAAATCAATAAATAACACTAGATTCTTAGCTCTCATTTCCAGGAAAAAAATCAGCTTACCCTCAAGTTGAACCTGCATCCATGTGGTCATAATTAAATGCCTTAAAAGAACTGAAAATCATCTGAGAACCATCTGACCACATTGTGAATGTCCAGCTACACATAAGAGAGTGTCACTGGGCAGCAGATTGCTGTTTCTTAAGTGGCACCTATAGACGATGGGGAGAAAATGCTGAATAAACATCAGGACCAAAGTTAGAAGGAAGGAGTTTTTTTGTTTCTTTTCATCATATATCTGAGTCCAGGTGCTCAAAAGCCATAAACAGAAGGAACTTGAAATTGTAACGTGAAGAATTCAGTATGGTCTCCAAAACATCCTGGGGGCCTGTAAGATGCTGCTCCTGCCAGATGTAGAGCAATGGAAAGACAGATGCAGCAGGAAGGAGCTGAAGGAAGGAAGGGCGTTCTACTGGGTGCCTCCAGAGAGGCTTTATAAGTAGCACTCATAGAGGGTTTGGAGGAGCAGGAAAGTGAGGACAGGACCTAAGATGGGCAGGACATGCCTTGTACAGCTGGGAAGATAGGTGGGTTCCAGGGTTGTTCCCTAGACAAGGAGAAAAATAAGGCAGCGTTCTATGTATGAAGGGAAACAATCAGGTTCGTATTTTTAGACGCATAATACAGGTAACAGCGCAGAGAATGAACTGGAGAGGGGAGTCTTTGGAAGTGAGGAAATGGGTTATAAAGTTAATGCAGTATAGGCCTTGAACTGTGGCAGAGACCAAAGGGGTAGAAATTAAATGTAGACGGACCCTAAAGTTAGAACAAGCACTATTTTTTTTTTTTCCCCCTCAAAGCAATTGTTTTCTCTGCCCACTGATGAATCTCGGCCCCGGAAAACCTCACTTCACTGATGACACACTTTCCCTTGTTTCCGAACCTTCTTCCCACCCCTCCTGCCACGGGAGAAAAACCAGGGAAATTCCTCTTCCCCCACAAGGGCAGGAGGGGATGGAGGGCGGCACTTTTACCCCCCCCCCCACAAGGGCAGGGACAGAAAACAGTGTCACTGGCATGCTGGCTTCCACTCCTGTTTCCCAAAGGGCCAGTGGTATCAATAGCAGTTCTGTTCTAGATTCCTAGCCATATACTAGTTCGTTGCTGGCTAAATGCCATTACTCTCCCTTTCTAGCCCTCTCAGGATTGCTTCAATGGCAAGAAAAGGAATGCAATCCAAATACCTGACTTCCAACAGCACGTGTAAAACGTAACCTGCACATCCCACGGTGGTGAACAGGCAAGCTGTCCGGATTCAGATCCTAGCTGTGCCAACGTCCTCAGCTAAGCCAGTGACTTCACTTCTCTGTGCCTGCTTCCCCACTGGCCCACGGGGGAGAGGATGGTACCTCCCTCATAGGGTTGTTAGGAGAATTAGGGTAATATACGTAAAGCACTTGAACCAGTGCCTAGCACAGAGTAAGTGCTTAATAAGCGTTAGAGATTATTATTATATATCAAAATATTCATTTCTCTTTTCTAAAATGAGAACAACAGTAGGTGAGAGAAAATTTCAGCAGGGAGATGGTTCTACCCTGTAGACAGCATAGGGATGCTGTCATAGGGTATGAGGAGGAAAGGGGGTTACTAGTACAGTCTAATGTGGAGACACCTTTGGGGAGGGGTGCTGAGTGGAGGGCCACTAGCCCACAACAAACCAAGGTTGGTACCACGGCTACACAGGACTCCGTGATACATGCCAACTGGTGTTTTCACTGGTTGACCAAAACTACCACTCCAGATACAGGCAATTACTGAAAAGATCTACCTCCCCAGCACAAATGGGTTGTGTAAGATATTCCAGGTTATTTAAATGAGAGTTAAGAAAAAAACAGTTCTCCATGTAAAAGCCCACACCTCCGTGGAGCCAGCCAGAGTCTGTTTCTGTTTTCTAAATAAACTCATTTGTATCATTTTTTTAAGATTCCATATATAAATGATATCATATGATATGTGTCTTGCTCTGACTTACTTCACCTAGTATGATAATCTCTAGATCCATCCATGACCTAGAATCACTTGGCTGTACACCTGAAACTAACACAACACTGTAAATCAACTATACTCCAATATGCAATAAAAATTAAATTTAGAAAAGAGATAATGGAAATAAAAAAAAGATTGAGACTACTTTTAATAGAGACACAGAACGAGAATCTTAGAACTAGAAGGAAACACAGATCCTTTAGCTGTTTTCTGAACTAAAACTATTCTTTTAGCTGAGCCCTTTATTCAAACAAAAATTTTCTTGGAATCCTTATAAATACAACAGATAAGCACAGAACTGCTTTGGGGAAGCAGTGTGTACAAAGGTGGGAATTGGTGGGATCAGTCTGCCTGAATTGTCCGCCCAGGGGACAGGCAAGAGGGGAGTGTGTTATTTGTAGAGAACTGAAAAACAACAATAAAACCGATGAATACTTGGTCTGCTTTGTGTTACCGCTGTGCACTGACAATTCTAAGTAACATCAGCGATCGGATACTGCCGTCGGGCAAGGTGGACCACCAGGCACACCACTGGGTGACGTAAACAAGAGAGGTCAGCAATCTGCCAACTTCCCTCCCAACCCCCCAACCCGAACATGCCTCAGTGGCTCCATGGAATGAGTTTTAAAAACCATCAGTCCAGCCCACTCTGCTTATCTTTCAAACCCAGAAAGGTTCAATGACTTGCCCAAGGTCACCGAGCTAGAGTAACACACAAAAGTGACATTGAAATTCAGAGTCGGTGCCCTCTGTGTGACTACTTTCCAAAGGCTTCCTCTGGGTGAAAAGGAGGCGCGCCTTGTTCTTTATTTCCCCTGCTTGATTCCCTAGCGGCATGGGTTGGATTGTGTCTCCCCAACCCAGAAGTCCTATATCGATCGAAATCCTAATCCCCAGTACGTCAGAATGGGACCCTATCTGAAAACAGAGTCATAGCAGATCCAATTAGTTGGTCATAATATGAGATCATTAAGGGTGGGCCCTAATCCAATATGACAATTGTCCGTATGAAAAGGTGAAATTTGGATATAGAGACACGTACATAGGGACAATGCCACTTGAAGATGAAAGCAGAGATCAAGGTGATGTATCTACAAGGCAAGAAACACCAAAGATTGCTGGCAAATGGCCAAAAGCTGGGGGAAAGGCCTGGAACAGATTCTCTCACACAGCCTCAGAGGAGACCAACTCTATTGACCTTGATCTTGGACTTCCAGCCTCCAGAGCTGTGAGACAATAAATTTCTATTGTTTAAGCCACTCAGTTTGTGGTACCTTGTTATGGCAGCCCTAGGAAGCTAGTACACCTAGTAAATAGGGAATCAATGGCACATTGCACCGGTGGCCACAGATGTGTCCTTACATAGGCGAGGCCCCTGGGACATCACTGCAGAGCTGTCCTCAGAGTAACACACACCAGTGAGCTGAAATACAGGTGGCAAGAGCCCCAAAATTCAAAGCTGCAGAGCCTTTTCAAAGATTCAGTAATTAAGTCCTCAGAGATGGTTTCCAGTCAGTTGCCAGTCACAAACCCAACTTCATGGGACTCAAAGTAAGATCCACTTATTGTCTCCCACAAGCAGGAGGGAGGGACAGGGAAGTGTCTGGGGAAGACTGGAGCCTGAGCCCAAGTTCCCCAGGACCCTCTGTCCATCACTTCTCTGCTGTCAGCATCAATGTCTTCTGCCCACGTGCAGGCAGTGCGGCCCCCAGGCCACCCCTAACAGCTTTGGGCACCGAGAGACAAAAATGAGCCTCTTTTCTATCAGCTACAGCCAGGAAAATCCCTGGGGAGAGTTCTGCGTGACCCAGCAGTGTGGTCATCAGTGAAAGCAATGCCAGCCTAAGAGGGGGGGTAGGTGTGCTTGGCAAGGCAAAGCCCACCTCCCAGATGCTCTGGGACCCATACACTGTCCCCGGCAGAATTTTAGGACTTGGGACCGTTGTTCCTCCGCTGTGGAAGTACCTCCATTTAAAGACAAACTACAGTCCCCTTACTTTCTCACAAATATGCAGAAAGCGATTTAGACCATTTGGACCACCCATGAAAGCCATCTGTGCGTAGGAGGAGGGGAAACGCCCATGCAGGTGCTGGTAGCGCTTCCCAGAACCACGGAGCGCAGAATCAGACCAAAAGAACTCCTTAGAGGGAGCTGCCATCTCCTCCCTGCCGTGGGTGAGGGGAAGAGGCTGTATCGTAATCTGTAGCTAATTCCAGGAAAGTGCTCCCAAAGCAGCATGGGATTAAGAGCACATAGTCTGAAGCCTAGATTCAAATCCCAGCACTGCCCCTTAAGAGCTGTGTGATCTTGAGCGAGTTCCTTAATGTCTCTGTGTTTCAGTTTACCTCCTCTGTAAAAGGTGGGATCATATTACTACTTTCCTCCTATTGTGAAAATCATAGGAGCTGATTTACACAGACTCCTCAGACCATTGCCTAGCACGCTATAGAGAGTTTGCTGTTTTATTATTTTGGTTGTTTGTCGTTATTACCCCAAGGAACGTGAGCTTTGAAGTGGGACAGCCGTGGCTCACCCCATAGCTCTAACTCATACTAACTGCAGCCTTGGACGAGTTGTTTAAAACCAGCTGGTGCCTCAGTTTCCCCACCTCTAAAATAAGAGTGATAATAGTACCTTCCTCCTGGCGTTGCTGTGAGAACTTTCTGTGATCAGACATTCCAGGTGCTAATTAGGATGGCGCCTGGCACATGCTAAGCACTCAGCAAATGTGTGCCGTTGTCACCCTGCATTTAAATGCATTCAGCCCTATCAACTCAAGCAGTTATTAAGACTTACTACGTGCTCTCTATGGCTGGGGCTATGTACTAGTACCTTGGGGGATACTGGGAAGGTTAGGACTGGAAGAGACCTAGGAGATCTTGTCCAATTTTGTTATTTGTTGGATTTTAACTCCGAGCTCTGAGCATCTACATCTTCATCTGCCAAAAGAGACAGGGCCCATCTGCCAGCTCCCAGGAGAAGCGAAATTGGCGGCAACTCAAAAACTACGAGACTGACTGGGAAGATGATGCGTGTTGTACCTCAGAAGTGGCTGGGTTTGCTGGCAGCAAGCAACTAATTACTTGAAAAATCTGTGGGAAGGCAGAGCAGTTAATATCTGCAGAGTAGTGAGAGAACGGCCCGCTGTGAGAAAATGTCGACGACGTATGGGATTGGAGATGTGTCAGTATTAGGCAAGCTGTTCTCCATCCTAAACAGTCCTGCTGGGTGAGACTTAGTGGGCATCATAGTGAGCCAGAGAGGCCAGTTTTTGACTTAGCTGCTTTTTTTACTCCAAGTACTGCTGTGAGTTAGCATATGGCATCTCAGATGTGTGAATGAACTGTAATTTGTATTTGGGATATCTGCAGCTTGAAGTGATCTATTTGGGAAAGAAGCAAAAAAAAAAAAAAAAAATTACAAAATATGATAGAGACCTGGGTGTCTTTAAAGGGAATAGCCTTCAGGGTCCTGAAAACAAGCTCTGACATGCAGGTGCCTTGCCAAAAATTATCCCAAGCCATCTATCTCCGCGGTCCCACTTCAACGCTTGGCAAAAGTGGGAATGAGGCAAGGCAGCGCCTCTACCGTCCTCATGCCTCTGTGGTTCCAATTATGACATCATCTGTTACTGTGTTCCCCTTTTCTAATAATGGAAATCAGACTTGGAAAATCACAATCACTCAGAATCAGCTACTTTTTCAAACCCATCTCTCCCATCTATAAATATACACAACCAGTTCTCCAACTTTAAAAATCATTTTATTTTTAGAGAGAGGGCAGCATTGGAGTGGTATAAAAGGGAACAAGGATGATATACCCAGAAACAGCAATCCAGAACGCCTTTTGCTTGTAACCCCCTCTGCCTGAACAACATCCTTCATAAAAGCCTCACGTTTCCCCTCAGGTGTCTTAGATGTTCAGACCTGTTGTTTTTTTAATTTTTTTTAATCTGGAAATTATTGTTTCTCATCTTGTGAGAGAATGTACTTATAAACCAATGCTCACTATCCTTTTTGGGAATTAAAAAGATGAAGACAGTGTGGCCCAGATAATTTCTTCTATTAAATTAATTAAACAAGGAGACCATTAGACTAAACGGACTCTAATGCCTTAGCAGCCTATGCAAGCAAACCAAAAGGAAGCCTGTAAATGCCTCAAGGTTATGAAACCAAACACCAAGGACAACCAATCACAATCAGCCAACTAGGCTTTCTCTAATAAGGCAACTGCTTAAGCGATAGCCAATCAAATCATTTCCTTGATTTGTGTCCCAAGTCTTCTCTATAAGGCTTGCCTGCCCCTAGCGCCCTTGGGTGGAGAGCTACTAACTGCTTCCTGTTTGGTACTGTCAACTGGAATTGATGTTTGCTCAAATAAATGCTTAAAAACGTTAGGATGTCTCAGTTTATCTTTTACCACTCCCCTAAAATAGATGGGAGGGAAGGTGAAGACCATGGGACGGTGAGTGTCACCAGCTTGACACTCTATATTCCACTCCCAGAGACAGCATCTATTGGAATGGAATAGAACTTAGTGTCAGCATCCTCCATAGTGGACAGCATCCATTTCTGCCAGCGGTGTCTAAATATTCATTCACTCATTCATCCATTCATTCAAGAAACGTCTATTGCATACGCACTCTGCCCTAAGCACTAGACAATGATGACAAATCAGACCTGGCTGCTCTTCTGTAATAAATAGAAAGGTATATCAGGACAAAATGAGCATCTGTCCTCTGTGGTATTAAACCGCAATGGTCTACGTGTACTTTGAATGGATCTTTTATCCACACATGATTTTGTAACATCATATACTGGTCATCTGGAAAATCTTGATCTCCAAAAGGTTGACACATTTTATTATACAACATCAATATCATGCCTCCTAGAATATGTCCTAGGTTCCCAGGTGCTTGACAGTCATTGTTACTGGCTATAGTAAGCGTTTGTTCCCCTTTTTAGGCAGCTCAGCTTCTGAACTGTTCTTCACGATTAGGGGCTGCCCCTCTCAATATGTTTTCGTGAAAAGCAGACACCACTCCCCAATGCCAGAGTCAAAATTTCCCAGCCTCCCTCGCAGCTTGACTGAGGACAGTTACAAGGCTCTGGTGATCGCAGCATCCATGCTGGATTGGGACTTGGGATGTCAGAGCCTGGCATCTATTCTAGTCCTAGTGGAGGCAGCTCGTTGTCACACATCCTATCACACAAGGATAGTCACACCAAGGCGGTGCAAGCAGTGGAGCCTTCTTATGACCAGATCTGCTATGATTTGGGAGGTTTACCCTGGCCGTGTGGTCTCTACTCCTAGTTTTCTGGTGCTCCTGGAAATTCAGTGACCTAGTATTTTAAAACATTTCTTTCTGCTTATATTAGCCAGGCGTGGTTTCTGTGACTTGTACTAAACTTCCCAACATCTGTAGCCCCTCCAACTTGAGTCTATAGCACCACCACTACAAACACCTCTCAGCACCCAAGGGCTAGAAGTCTAAAGTGTGTAGGAAGCTGTCCGTCCATAGCAGAAAGCTCTATTTGGTCTCCTATTTTTTATACTATCACTGCTGGTTGGCCGTAACACAATCATCATTTTCAAGTCACATAATTTTAAATTAATCAAACTGCATTTTGGAATTCCTATGGATCCAGTAATCCCATCTCTAGGAATCTATCCTGAACACATCACCAGTTGTTTTACTTTAAGGATGTTCATCACAGTATTATTGACAAAAACAATAAATGGGAAACAACCTAAATGTGCATCATTGAAACATAGCAGTGCTACTAAAAATAATGTTTTCAAAGAGCAATTAAGGTCCTGGAGGGTACAAAATTTTATATAAAGTAAGATCCCAATTTTCTGTAAAGCTTTCACTTTATATGGATGACATATGTCCTTGAAGGTGATAGATCAAAATATTGATAGCCATTATGAGATTACAGGTGCTTTCTAATTTTTTTAAGCTAGAAAACAAGTAGGTACTATTTATTTTGCAGATACTTATTTACTTTGTGTAATTTAAAAATTTTCCGCAATACGGTGTACGTTAGTCTTAAGGAAAATGTTAAAATATATATTACAATAATTACAATATATAAGTATGTTTGGGATTCTGAGTTTTCACTAATTCAGACTATTGCCCCACCAGTATTTGTAGATCAGTGAGGTTCAGTCATATTTGCAAGAGCACATCAAGACAATGATGCTAGTAAATTAGGACGCTTCACTATATCCTATCAACAATAGGCATATATTGTGACCATCCCTCACACTCCCCTCCAAATGCAATAAGGCACGATTCTGGCCTGTGAGAAGCTTACAGGACCTATTATGGATTTTTTTAAAATTATTTTAAAACAGAATGACAAGGCAAGACAACGCCAAGTGACAGATGAGTAGTATGTACTTAAAGTCTACAGGAATTCAAGAAAAGGTTACTCGCCCCAATCGAATGGTTAGACAGTTTTCCTGAAGGTGGTGGGACTTTTACTCGAAGCCAGTGGCTTTCACTTTTTGCCTTCAGAACTTCTTTATACTCTTGAGAATGATCGAAGACACCAAAGATCTTTTATTTGCGCGGGTTATACAGAGAGATTTATCCAGCTAGAAACTAAAACAGAAATTTTTTAAAAATTTTCTTTATCAAATCATTCTAATATAGTAATAATAAACCCAATTCCATGTTAACATAAATAATATATTTTATGAAAAATTACTGTATTTTCTAAAACAAAAGGAAAATTAGTGGGAAGAATGGTATTGTTCTCTATTCTGCAAATTTCTTTAATGACGTGTTTAATAGAAGACAGCTGGATTCTTATATCTGCGTTTGTATTCAGTCTGTTGAAACTTTGTTTGGGTTGAAGTATATGAATAAAATACGGCCAGGTACAGATAAGTAGTTGGAAAAGGGGAGAGTACATAACCTTTTCCAGATAATTATGAGTATCTTTTTTCTTTGATAAGATACCAAATCTCAACAAGTAGTAATCTTTTAAAGTTAGTTACAAGGTGGAATCTGAAACCACATCAATGAACATTTGTTCTCTGTTATATTAAAACCCCTTGGTCTATGTGTACTTTAAATGTATCTTTTACCCCTGCATGATTTTGTAACCTCACGCACTGGTCATCTGGAAATTTTGATCTTCAAAATGTTGACATGTTTTATTATACAGTAATAAAAAAGTCATGTTTTTTAACATTACCATAGACCTCATCAAAAACTCTTCCATTACTGGGAATCTGTCAAACACAGTTGTATACAAGTTTTCCAAACTGTGATTTTTGCTGGAAAGCCCCAAGTTTATCAACGGCAACAAATTCCTGTCAGTTGTTTTCCTTGAAGTGACAGATTCAGTTCATTTTTGAGAAAATGTTCGCCAAATATCCAAATTTGAATGACTATAGTTTGTCCATGAGTTATTCTTTCAGATAAAAATGCTGTTCCACGAAAAAAAGTGGCAGTTCAACTCATAGTTCAATTGCACAAATACTTTGCCTCTAGACAATCATTGACTATCCACATGCAGCAGAAGTGCTTTGTGCATGTTTCCCATTTCATCATACAGAATATTAAAAAGATGTGGACTCAAAGGTCAATATTTAATATAACTAATAATTTTTGTTTCTTCAAGCACATTCTTATGTGAAACTGGTATTTTTTCCCCCCCATAATTGGGTCTTGGTAATGAATAAAGGATTACTGGTACTCTTGTTTTCACCCATCAGTGCTTTTGCACCACTGGTGCAAATGTTAATACAGTGAAAAAGGAAACCAAACAATATCTTAGCATTATTATGATAATAATTTTGACCTCAGGACCCTCTGAAAGCGTCTTGTAGCCACCTGCTCCCCCCACCCATGTTGCCATAGATATAATCTGAGAACTGCTCTAAACTTTGAAGGAAGGGAAGACTTTGACAAGTCATCAGGAAATGAATGCCCATGGATGCTGGCTGCTTAGTGAGTGGAGGGAAGCCAAAGCAAAGGCTGGAGAGCTAAGTAAGTGCTAAACTATGGAAAGCCTTAAGTACCAGGGAGTGGAGTTTGAATATTGTCCCATGGACAATTGGGAAATTTTAAAAACCATAGCGCTCATTTACTTAGCACCTACTGTGTGCCTGGCATTTTGCACATATTATTTAATTAACACTCTATCTTAATCCTATGAGACATGTATTATCATCCTCATTTGGTGGAAAAGGAAGCTGAGGCTCAGAGAAGTTAAGGAATATACCTTAACTCACACAGCTAGCAAAAGTAAAGAGACCCAGGGAGGTGAGACTGCAAATCCTGGAGAGACAAATTCCAACTTCCTGCATTTTGAACTTTCTTCCAGGCCACATTTTTCAACTCTGCTAGGTAGGATCCTGGAATGCATATGTTCCTAACACATCTAGTCTGCCATGAAGCACTCTGACTATAAATCTTGCATGTTTACTCTGGTTTCCCTAAGGGCAAGGGTCAAGTCTGTTTATATGTCCAGAACATTGTGGTCACTTAATAAATCTTTAACCATAAAGGTAGTGATTTTTACGGAGCCCAGCTCCACCCAGTTCCCTTTCACCTTTCCCTGAGTTTAAACTGCACATACCAGAGTAAGAGGATTTTTTTTCTCCCAAGAGGAACTTGGAGGCCCATATTTTCTGAACTTGACTCTGGCCTTCAGTGACCACAACAGCTCTCTCTGCACGATTATTACCGCACATTCGTATGGTAAGCAAGGCTTGTCTCCTTCACCTTCCCCCTTCTCGGAGGGGTTGGATCTTACTCTGGAAAGAAAATGGGCTTTATAGCAGGCTGACCTGAACTTAAATCCTGGTTCCACCACTGACAAACTGCGGTACCATGGGCAAATAATATAACTTCTCTCAGCGTCCGTTTCTCTCCCGAAAATGTGACTGTAATATTGTCTTCTTCAGAGTCATTGAGAGGAGTAAGTGAAATAGTGTAAGGACATCACCACCCCTGCGGCCTTTTCTTTCCCCTACAACTCCAGTCTGGTCCCACAGAGCCCTTCTCCAGCCTCCTAGGGTCCTGGGCTTTTTCAGAGTCAGGGAGGCATGGCCTGACTTACCAGCTCCTAGCCCACGACAAACTGCCCCTTTGATCAAATATTCTCTATTTTCACACCTTGGGTTAGTGCTCTCTGCTTCAGAGATTATCTAATAAATGAAACAAACAGCAAAGAAAACCAAAAAGAAATGCAAAGCCTTATGTTTACCTCCACAGGAATTCCAAAAGGTGTTCCCAATTGCAAACGGTCTGAATGGTTTCGCTGGTCAAATAAATTTGAGAAACACTGAAGACTAAATCCCCCTCCTTGGTTGGAGCTGTTTAGCCTGTTAATGGTTCTGAGAATTCCCAAAGAAAAAGAGAACTCTGCTACTTTGTAGCACAGCTAAACAAACTGTGCACCGATGGCAATCATCCAGCTCCCCCTCAAGAAAAGTTTTCTCTAATACTATTTTTAGAAGCACTAGCTCACTCTCAAACCTGCGATTCCTTAAGGAGGGCATCTCAGGCACCGGGCAGTCTCCATGCAGACTGAGACACACTGGCCCGTATCTCAAGAAGTCTGTGACTGCTAGGTCTAAGAACAAATGCTAAAGGCTGGCACAGGCAGGAAAGAACACTGATTTGAGGAGAATTCAAATCCAATACCTAAACCTCTACATCACTTTTCAGCTTACAGAGTATTTAAATATATATTACCGCCTTCAAATCTGCTGTCTCCATTTAACCCTAAGAAAGCCTTACGAAGCAGTCAAGATACGGTTATCTCCCTTTCTAGGTTCTGAAGTTAGGGCTCAAAGAGATGAAATGATCCCCCAAGCCCCTCAGCCAGGAAATCTCTGAGTGATGCTAAATGCAGCCTCTGGCTGGATTCGTGGGCAAGTGATGCATCTGAGGGACCAGAGAAGGGTAAATGAGGGAAGGAAGGTACAAAGGACAAATGCAAGCAGTTCTGTGGGTCATCCACTCTACTTGTGTGTACTGTGTCCACATACCTGTCTACCCCAGCACCTTCTCTTCTCTCAGGAGACCCAGAGCCCCAGGAAGCAGAAGCTGGGACTCAAGAACTGCCAAGTCCCCACCAAATATGAGGCCTGGAGGCACCTCTAGGGCATTGGAGGGAGAGACTGCCACCTTTCCCACCATCCCAGCTGCCAGCCTGGCAGTGAGACGGCACCTCTAATGCACAGTTAGCTCCAAACCATCGCTCTTCCTTCCCTCCCCTGACAGCGTTTCCCCAGCCTCCCATTAGACTTGCCAACGGATGTCGACCAGGACCACGTGAATCCAAGACTTCAGATGCAGTATTTCTTGTTAAAATGTTAGGTGCCCTTTTCTGGGTCCCCCACGCTCTTCCTAGAAGCCAAGAGAGGAAGAGGAAGAGAGAAGGAAGAACGGAGAAGACAAATACTAGAGGCAGCAATGACTTGTGGATTGGACTCATTTTCCTCTTGAGCTCAAGGCCGTTTTCAGGATTTTGTAAACTCTGTGCTAACAGCTCAATGATGTCATCTTCTAGTCCAAACGCTTTATGTGAATTGGTTGTCATAAATCTGAAATTGCCCCTCTCTCTGTAGCAGTCTCTGGAGTGCTCTCACCTGTTGGAATAAACTATAATGAATGTAATGAAGGCAAAGAATGCATCACAAACATGGACATCCTGACTTATGATATCTCTGAAAATAAAACAATACTGGTCATGGGCACTGCTGTGCTTGGGTGCTCGCCCAGAAACTTTCCATTCCTGAGAGTAGAGTCTTCCCAATAAACTTCATCTTGCTTTTTGTGTTAACAACAGTATGCTTTTACTTTCTGGTTCTTTTGACAAGAAATTTTTGGGTTTCTTTCCAAAGAAGTCAGGGTTGGGACAATTAGGAAAGATTTTGGAACATTATCTGCACGGCTGAAGCTCACGTTTTCAGGAAGTAGACAGTGACTATTTCTTTGTCCGGGGTAAGGAGGCAGTTTCCTACGTGGTAGTTAATAAAACGGTATTTCTTACTAGAGAAGCAAGTCAGATTGCCTACTTTAATCAAAAAATATCTAGAGTTAGGAATGCTGAAAAATTACTAGCTGTTAATTCCCACCCCAATTACAAGTTAAAAAGAAAAAAAAGGTATTCACTGTACCAAATTTCCATTCCTTTTCTGTATCCTAATATACCTATTTCACATATATAAAAATTTGCTTTTTAATCAAAGAAATGTATCATTTTTATTCTATTTATTTGTTGACTCCATGGGTAGGGTTAATGATAGAAGACAGAGAGCTGAAGTTTTTTATCTTCTTTTTTTTGCTTTTCCTTTTTTTTCCCTCAATTAATTTTTTTATTTTTTAATTAATTATTTATTTATGGCTGTGTTGGGTCTTCGTTGCTGCGCACGGGCTTTCTTTTTTCTTTCTTTTTTTTTTTTTTGAATTTTATTTTATTTTATACAGCAGGCTCTTATTAGTTACCCATTTCATACATATTAGTGTATATATGTCAATCAGCGAGCAGGGGCTACTCTTTGTTGCGGTGCACAGGCCTCTCATTAAGGTGTCTCCCTTGTTGCGGAGCACAGGCTCTAGGTGCGTGGGCTTCAGTAGTTGTGGCACATGGGTTCAGTAGTTGTGGCTCGTGGGCTCTAGAACGCAGGCTCAGTAGTTGTGGCACATGGGCTTAGTTGCTCTGCGGCATGTGGGATCTTCCCGGCCCAGCGCTCGAACCCGTGTCCCCTGCATTGGCAGGCGGATTCTTTACCACTGCGCCACTGGGGAAGCCCTATTTTTTATTTTTATTATTTTTTTCTTTTTTGGCCACGCCACACGGCATGTGGGATCTTAGTTTCCCGACCGGGGAGCGAACCCATGACCCTGCATCGGAAGCATGCAGTCTTAACCACCTGACCGATGGCGAAGTCCCTCAATTAATTTTTTATAAGGAATTATATGAGTTGTTAGGGCTGCCATAACCAAGTGCTACAGACTGGGTGGCTTAAACAACAGAAATTCATCTTCTCACAGTCCTGGAAGCTGGAAGTTCAAGATCAAGGGTTCAGTAGGGCTGATTTCTTCTGAGGCCTCTCTCTTTGACTTGTAGATGGCCATCTTCTCCCTGTGCCTTCACATGGTCTTCCCTGTGTGTGTGTGTGTGTCCTAATTTCCTCTTCTTATGAGGACATCAGTCATATTGGATTAGGGCCCATTCTAATGACCTTATTTTAACTTAATTACCTCTTGAAAGAATCTGCCTCCAAATACAGTGATATTCTGTGGTACTGGGGGCTAGAATTTCAACATAAGAATTTGGGGGGAATACAATTCAGCTCATAACAGGAATCATGGGTCATAAGAAGTCTGTGGGTGACAGCATAATGGAATGAGAAATTAAATAAGGAATGGCAGAAGCAACTAGATGAGGAATCATAAGAACTGGCTTCCAGCCCCACCCTGGTTATTTACTCATTACAGGACCTTGGGCAACTTTCTCACCCCCTCTGGCTATCTGATCTTTCAAAGTCAAATGAAGAAAGAGAAAATGCCCTAGATGGTTTCAGAGGGCCTAGGCAAATCCATCAGTTTGTCACGACTGGATAATAACACAAGGAGAGGCAGAAGAAATAACACCCTGCACTGATTTCTTGGTGGCCGGAGGGAGAAGTTTGCACCTCAACCGTGGGACATGGTTTCTTCCAAATGAGCACCACAGGAAAGTCAGAGCAATGCTTTACACGAATGCTCAATCACGACCAGCAAGATCTGCGACAAAGTGTGAAATCCGATTTTGCAAACCCTGGGGTATCAAGAATAACAAAGGGCATGGAACACTTTTAAGACTGAAAGAAAATGAATTTTCATTCACGTTTAAGTTAAAAAGAGGCAAGTATGGGGTGGTGAAAGCAAATAAACTGTGATAGGAAATAGCAACTTCAAGGGAATCCCTGTGAAGACTTGAATCCTATATATATTTCATTTAAAAAGTTTAAATCCCTAGATGGCTCGAAGCACTGCTTGAAAGAGTGGGAAGCGTGGAGTGAGTGAGTGCAGCTCCCAGAGGGCCCCACCTTCTCTGAGAAAGTGTTGCCCCTGGGCACACACCCTCTGCACTGCTGACACCTTGAGAGCCGTGATCGCTTAGACCTCCCGGAGAGCTTTCACCAGCCTGTCCCTGTTGACCTTCACATCAACCGTCCTAAAACAGGCTTTACAACTTACACCTTCGTCCAGATCAGAAGCAAAACCCAAGCCCTGTGTCCACTACAACCTCCCTGTCCCTCAGGACACGATCCCAGTGCATGAACACCGCGTGTGGGTCAAGACCTTGACATTCTATGAAAAGGAAAGGGGATTTTTGTACCTGCAGCCACCTTGGTTTTCACAGATGCTGCTCCCAGCTGCCCAAGGTTGGGTCTCCCTAATCAGGCTGTCTTGCTGGCAATGCCCCAGGTTCCAGACCTGGCCCTCTTCTCTGCCCCCTTACCAATATTTGCCGAATACTTAAAACATGCCAGGTTCTGTGCTAGGTACTGTGGATAGAAATAAAAACAGATCCAGGTGCAATCGTTTCAAGAGCTCACAGTGGTGGGAGAGACAAACCAGCAAATCAAATCTCTGTTCAGTCCCATGAATGCCACCTGGGCTGGGTCCTGAGAGCCATGGAAGAACAGAGAAGGTGGATGGGTGCACAGGGAGCAGGGCAGGGATGGAAGAATCCAGCAGGAGGTGATACTTGAGCTGAGACTCGAAGGCCCACTGAAGCCGGCTGACAAGGGGGACAGATGACCCAGGTCACACTTAGGAAATATCAGATAGTTTGGGATGGCCTAGGATTGGTCTAAATGTAGGAGTCTGGAAGAAGATAAGTCATAAGACTGAAGATAGAGTCCCAACTCTACACTAAGGAATTTAAACTTAACTGTGAAGGTCATGGAGTCAAATCAGACTGCCCCGATCTGCTCATCCTAGTGGCATGGCCTTAGATGAATGGATTGAATCACGGTGCATCAACTTTCTCATTGTGAAATGAGAATTATATCTTCCTCACAGGGCAGTTGTCTAGATTGAATAACATCATCAATGCAAAATCCATAGCACATGAGGTCTTAAGCAAAGCCCTTCATTTGCATTATTGCTATTGTTATTATCATTATCATTGTTAGTAAAGGAGTGACATGGCAAGCTTTGTGATTTAAAATATCTACTGATTATTCTCTGCTTGCCCCACCAGATGCATTTCTTTCCTTTCCCTGCTCTGCTGTGTCCTGAAAGGCTAACACCCAAACTGCATCTCCAGGCTCCCTTGTTTGCTGGTTTCTAGCCGACTGAGCTAATAGGAGGCACCAGCAGGAGTTTACAGAAGAGAAAAGAGAGAGGTTGGGATATTTCTTCCTGAAGCTCTTCCTGATTCAGGGCAGCTCTTCTGGTTGTGGCTGTGACTCTCCACATCTTGGATGAGCTGGCGTGCAAGCAAAGCCTGAGGCAAGGACTTGGGTTCTAGAAATTCATTTGGAAGGAGATTCCAGGAGTGAAGGGGCAGGGAGGGTCGGACAGGGGAGGGAGAAAAGCAAACGGAGAGTGTGATTGAGATCCCCCCTGGGAGTAACTGCAACGCGCCTCTTTGGGGACCTCTGAGAAGGGTACGGATGCCTCTGGGATTTCTGCCAGAGGGTGGAGGCTCCCGTGCTCCACCCAGTTTGCTGGGTGCCCCGGGGCATCAGCACCCCGTGCTTTCCTGCTGCACTTTCAAGCAAGCCAAGCAGGTGCAACTTCAGAGAAGGCCCTTGGAAATAAATCGGGACACTCGCCTCGCTTCTGGTGCAGAGCTGTGAGGGTGAGACCACAGCTGCAGCTGAAGTCGCAGGGAGGTTGAGGGGATGTGACAGGAACACAAAAGCCTTTGCTATATGTGCCAAACATGGTTTCTGCAGGGCCACTCTCTCCTCGACAGCTTCAGGGCCTCCCTTCTTTATTTTTTTTTCCTTTTAGCCCTAGAAGAGGTCCCCCTCCCATGCTAATCTCCTTGCCCACAACTCCTGCCCCTGCCCTGGCCCCGATTCCACTTCCATAAATACTTCCTTCCTTGAAGTCCTTCGCTGTACCAACAGAATGGGACTCTGCTTCCTGCTGGGACCCTCACAAATACAGACAGGTTATTCTGGATGCAAAACTAAGGTTGCCAGGGTGTGCGATGACAATCCCAGCTGAAGCTGATGAAGGTGTGAAACTTGACCAAGGCAGAGGAAGAGGGGCTGGACTGGAGTTGACATTTAAATGAGCCCCCCACCCCTACCCCAAGGAGCTGCTGGAGGCTTGGCTAACCTGGGAAACCGAGCTGCCACACTGATCAGGCCTTAACAAGGAACCTCTCCCTAGGATATGGGCACTAGAGCAAGGGCGACACAAAAGCTTTGATGTCGGAGCAAACCTGTAGGAGTGGATTTTCAGAAATGATGAAATCAGGAGCAGGAAAGCCTTGGGTGAGGGAACAGCATCGAGTTCATCTTTGGATCCTCTCTCCTTAAATCTCCACTGCCAGCCTCCCACCCTCTGTACCTATAGGCAGACAACAGATGTTTGCTGAATAAACCTCCATTTCTAGTGTTGCTGTCTTTCTCATATTTGTCAGTAACTATCTTTTAATAGAGTGTTACTGTTATGGACTGAATGTTCATGTTCCCTCCCAAACTCAAATGGTGAAGCCTTAACCCCCCAATGTAATAGTATTTGGAGGTGGGGCCTTTGGAAAGTAATTAGGTTCAGATGAGGTCATGAGGCTGGGGTCCCTATGAGATTAGTGCCTTTTAAAAGAAGAGGAAGAGACATTAGAGCTCACTCTCTCTCTCTTTCTTCTCTCTCTCTCTCTCTCTCTCTGCTATGTGTGATGCAGTGAGAAGGTGGCTGTCTGAAAATCAGAAAGTGGGCCTGACCAGGAACAGAACCTGCTGGCACCTTGATCTGGGACTTGCAGCCTCCAGAACTGTGGGAAAATATAATACACCAGGGAAAAAGAGGGTGCTCTCAACCAAGTGAAATTTAGAGTTCAGACATTGCACTGGATTTCACTTTTTGTAATCTAAAATTTTCTGGAAAAGCAGTGAGTACTGTCTGAGATTTCCTCCAGGGTAGGGAACATACTATTAGTTTCCCAAGGAGGGTAAGAAAGAATTAAGTTGTCTTGTCTTATTCCCTTCCAGCTTGTGCTCATTTCATAAACTGATTTCACTCATTCCCAAGAGTTAGTCCTTTGGTGCCTTCCTTCCACTGCCCTTTTTGCCTGCATGCTGGTAGTTCTGCCAACCACCCAGGAACTAACCCATTGCTCCATCAGGTCACTGATCAGTGGTCCTGACCCCTCCCCATGCAGGACCATGCCTCTGAGCACAGGTTTGGGGCCATGTGCCCAGCTCCACCACTCACCAGCTGCATAACCTCAAGTTCTCTGTGCCTCACTTTACTCATCTGTAAAATAAAACATAATAGATCCTACTTCACAGAGCTGTGTGGTTCACATGACATGAAGGTGGGTTTATGCAGCCTGGTGAGTGACGCTGATCCTTATTTCTGCCCCAGTCCCCAAGGCCCGGCAGACAGGAAATTCTGATCAAGCCTCTCCCGCCACAAACAAGCCACAGGCCTCAATTCCCCTCACTTCTAGTAGCTACCCCTCAGAAAAGAGGTGGGGGAATTTTGCGCTTATTTTCCCATCACTCTACTTAGAGACAACAAAATCTGTTTCCTTCCAACTCATAATAACCACCCTGCGTGGGAGAGAGGGGATATGGAAACAGAAAGTCTGCTAACGGAGTTTGAAATCAGTCTCCTAAGGGGTGTTAGGTGCCGGGCAGATGCAAAGAAGCATGAGGTGCCACTTGTGTAACACAGAGTTTACAGATGATAAGGGATGCAGTCCCAGCCATATGGTTCAGGGACAGCACAACACATTGTGCAATTCAAGGTTAAATTGTGTCAGGCCGAGTGGAGTTGGCTGAGAGACTCCACGAAGCCTGAAGCAACCTAGAGGCCACATCCTGGCCATGACCATCCCACCTAGTCAAGGACACCAGGAGCGTCCTGATTGTGGGTTTTTCTTTCCCAGAGGATGTATATACATCCTGGGCGTGTCCGGTCATCAGGTCTGACGTACATCTTTTGGCTGGGGAATCACCAGATTGTCAAAATAAATGACTCAAACCTTAACCAGCTTTGATAACACAGGGGTGTTTCCTTCTGAGAGTGTCCCCTTCTTACGGCCGCCACCACCTGCCTGGGGCACCTTCGAGGTGCCAGCGTGGACAGCTTGGATGAAGCATCTCATGGGGACATGCTTGAGCCCCAGCAAAGCTGTTCAGGGTGGGTGCAGGGGAAAGAAGCCGGTCCCACCGGATGCTCCTCGTGTCTCCTCTTCCTTCCACAGATAGAATCTGTTGCCTTGGAGCATTAATTTAGCCACAGGGACCTCATCATACGCCAGAAGAGTTCCCCCCAGAGGAAATGGAAGTGTTTTTCCTGGCAGCCTGCCAAAGCATTCAGCTGCAGGAGGGGAGTGGTTCCCTTTAGCAATGCCATGCTGTGCCACCCAGCTTCCTCCTTCAGGGCCCACACACTCATTTCCCCAACTGCAGAGATTGTCGGCTACTGATAGCTCACAGCCAACTCCCTCTTCAGGAACTGCCTTCTGCCAAAGGATGTGGTCTCTCCTCTGGGGACAGCCTGCATCCAGAGACTGGTCTTTATGGACCCAAAGCCCTGTCCCCCCAGCCTCAGTTGGGACAGCTCTGCAGGGCCATCCCCGCAGATGCTCTAGAGCTCTCTGCAGGACCAGCTAAGGCCTCTGTCACAGCTCCACTTCTCCCTTTGCCCAATCTGACTTCCCTCACTCCCCACAACAGGAGCTATTCCCAAAGCACTCTTCAATCAATCTACATGCAGAGTTCAGAGGCTTAGGGTCTATTCCTTGGAGACTCCAACCTGTACCAGTGTGGCTGCCTGGAGGTTCTCTAAACCCCCTCTGCAGCTAGGCTTGACTCAAGTGAGGGTGAGGTATTGTCCCAGGAGTGGCACCAGAAGGACATTTTTCGACTTCTGGGTCCACAGGACATTGGCAGGGCTGATTCAGGGGCCAGACCTCCACCCCACTCCCCAGTCAGGTTCCTTCTGACTGATCAACACCAGTGGTATCATGTTTTGATATCACCTCTGCTTAAGCACCTTTCTTTACGATGGCCTGAAGCCTTTCAGGGCAGCTTCCTGAATTTCCATCACAAAGCTCAGGAGCCCAGCTACCTCAAATGTCTGAACAGAGTGCAAAGTCTTGCAACATCCAAACTCCAAAGTCCCCGAAGTGCTCGAAGAGCCAACCCTGCATCCTCAAAGGTTTGCGACATCATTCCCGCCCTGTACTCCACCTACTCTCTAGCCCTATCTTGGCATTTAACTGGCTATGAGAGCTGGACACCTCACCTCTCCTCAGTAATCCTTAGTTTCCTCATTTATAAAATAGTGGTAATGAAGAGCACTCCATTTCTAAGCACTTTCTAGAATCATCTAGTCCAACACCTACTGAAAGTGAGAATTCCCCTTGAACATGGCAGCCAGTTTCTGCTTGACCATCCCTGGGATCCCACAGTTTCATGATGCCCCCAGTTTATTGCTGTTTGCTCCAGTTCTTAGAAAGGTTTTCTTTATGACAGACTGGAATTTACCTCCCTGACTTTCTACCACTGGACCTAGTTCTGCCTTAGGGGCCATAAGAAATACATTTCAGCTTTGTTCTACATGAAAAACTTTCAAATACCACTCCCTTCCACCACCAACCACCAAAACACCAGGTTTCTCTTTTCAGGCTAACGTTTCCTAATCCCCTTTTCATATAAGTTCCAGCTTCTCCAACATCCTGGTTGTTTTCCTCCAGGAAACTTCTAGCTTCATCTTTCAAGGTAAGGTCTAGAATGGAACTCAATATTCAAGATGCTTTCTGGATAATAATTTCATTTGTGCATTCAAAATAATTTTCAAATGGACTTCCCTGGTGGTACAGCAGTTAAGAATCCACCTGCCAATGCAGGGATCGAACGTGGGTTCGATCCCTGGTCCGGGAAGATCCCACATGTCGCAGAACAACTAAGCCCGTGCGCCACAACTACTGAGCCCATGCTCTAGAGCCCAAGAACCACAACTACTGAGCCCGTGCTCTGCACCTACTGAAGCCCACAGGCCTAGAGCCCGTGCTCCACAATGAAGAGTAGCCCCCGCTCGCCGCAGCTAGAGAAAGCCTGTGTGCAGCAACGAAGACCCAACGCAGCCAAAACTAAATAAAAATTTTTTTTTAATTATTAAAAAAACATTCGACTTGTATCAACTTCTTTACATCTATCTGTTCAGCAAGATGTTTGTATATTAAATATATTATGCCGCTGCAAACTTAAAGATTTTCTTAGACTCATGGGCTTTAGCTGGGTTAGCATGTGCATCTGGCCGCAGTGATGAGCACCCAACAAACAGTGGCTTAAGAAATAAAGATCTTTGATTATCTCACAAAATGAAATATGTACTCAGAGACTGGTGATTTGGGTTTGTGGAGTTTTTTGTGTGTAGTTTTTGTTTTGTTTTGTTTTTATTCAGGTTTGATGAGGGGCACTTCTGATTGCAACAGTCTTATATATGTATTCTTGTGTGTGTGTGTGTGTGTGTATATATATATATATTCTTGTATAATCACATTAAAGACAACAAAAAAAGGCAGGTCTCCTCACCCTCCCTCTTTTTTTTTTTTTTTTTGGCCGTACGCAGCCCTCTCTCTGTTGTGGCCTCTCCCACTGCGGAGCACAGTTTCCGGACGCGCAGGCTCAGTGGCCATGGCTCACGGGCCCAGCCGCTCCGTGGCGTGTGGGACCTTCCCAGACCGGGGCACGAACCCGTGTCCCCTGCATCGGCAGGTGGACTCTCAACCACTGAGCCACCAGGGAAGCCCCACCCTCCCTCTCTTTATCAGGGAGCAAAATCCTTCTCAGAAATTATGTCAGTTGACTTCCTCATGTCTTATTGGCCATAATTAGTTATTGTGCCCAACACTAAACCAATCAGTGGTTATGGGAATTAGCATTACATACTCAACTGAGACAAGTCAGGGTGTATCCTGCTCTGACCACCACGGCCCCCCACCGCCCCCTGAGTTGGGGATGAGTCTTTCTTCCCTGAACATGCTGCCAAAGAAGAAGGCAGTATGGCATTGTGTAACACTCCACAGTATCTGCCATAGAACCTTAGGATACACAGTCACTTTAATGTAACCTAACCACCTTTCCAATAATCAAAGCCTCAAAGCTCTACTTAAATAAGTGGGGGCACAATTCTCCAAGAGACTATTAGAAAGTTTATCCTTTATTCTTTACAATTTAATTCTAAAGTCTTCTCTGTGTTGCTTAGGTCACCCAGAATAAGAGGGTTTTCTCTTCCAAAAAGTGGCCTTTGCAATAATGAATGCTCTTTCCTCCCAAGTTAAATATAGCCAATCCTTCTCCAGCCTTCATCATATGGTCTTGAAAACTTGCACAATACTAGCCATTCTTCTACAGATGTCTTCCAATTTTCCTGCCTGGTGCCCACTAAATTCCGGGTTCCAGTAATAGCATAATTTAAGTTAATCTAGATTTAGTAGCAAAGGTAATGTATATTTACCGTACAAATACTTTAACAAGCTGGTGAGCTTTCAGAGATCACTATTAGATATTTTCCTCTTTGGCATATTTTCCTCCCCAGTCTATCCTGAATCCACCCATCTCTTCAAGTTTATTTTCAGCTTCTCACCAGCATTATTCCTCTTCAATACCAGCTACCTAAAGCCATTATAAGATCGCATGTGTGTTTCCAGAAACAGTGTTGACTCCAGATTTGAGAATATTCTCCAAACCCAATGGATTTGACTACTCGATTAATTGGTTCTCCCTCTGACAATTTTGGAATTACCTTCCCTGTTTTAGATTCTATTTTTCTATTAATATTGCCCAAGATCTCACTGGCTTTTTAGGCATCACGTTTTTTAAATCCCCCTCATCACAATTTCTTGATTCAGCTTATTACTACTGATAACAAGTATATATGTGTACTGCAGTACATCCACGTCTCCTCCTTCTTTTTCTTTTTTTTTTTTTTTGCGCTACGCGGGCCTCTCACTGTTGTGGCCTCTCCCGTTGCGGAGCACAGGCTCCGGACGCGCAGGCTCAGCGGCCATGGCTCACGGGCCCAGCCGCTCCGCGGCACGTGGGATCTTCCCGGACCGGGGCACGAACCCGCATCCCCTGCATCGGCAGGCGGACTCCCAACCACTGCGCCACCAGGGAAGCCCTGTCTCCTCCTTCTTGTATAATTTGTTCAGCTGGATCTGTGGGCCAAGTACATGGCCTTTAATCTATGCCTATAACATTTCATCTTCTTGGATTTGACCCATTGCTGTAACAAAAAGGTCTTTGGATACTGATTCTGCCAACCAACAAAGTCAGTATCTCTCTCTTAACAAAGTCTAGGGACTGCTGTGAAGAATGTTCCGTAAATGTCAGACAGTAATATGTGACTCATGCCTGCTGCCAGGAATTTCAGAAAATTTCACACTACATTTGTAGCTAAGCCTTTCAAATTCATGACCAAAGAGGGCTGCTTTTTCTGCATCCTCCTCTCCTTTTTGCATGCCTAGTGAAACTGGCAAAGAATTTAGAGAAAACAGCTCTTCAAGGAATTCAAAAAAGGTAGGATGACCACAGTTCCACGTGCCCAGGGGGCTGGCCTATATGATGCTGCCTACCTGAGCCCTCATATACAGTCCTTTGTGAAGGCTTTGTTTCCAGTGGCTTCTGCTCAGCCTAGATACCAAGTCCAAGTGCCTTTTCCACATCTTTCCCTGGCTTTCACTTTCCTGCTCCCCCTGCCTCAAAAGGCCCTATAATAGGCTTAATAATGACCCCCAAAGACATCAGGTCCTCATCCCTGGAACCTGTAAATGTTAACATCTGTGGCAAAAAAGGATCTTTGCAGATGTGATTAAGTCAAGGATGTTGAGGTGGAGACATTATTCTGGATTCTCTGTGTGGGCCTTAAATGCAATCGCAAGTATCCTTCTAAGAGGGAGGCAGAGGGAGATCTTACTACCCACAGACAGAAGAGGAGGGGGCAATGAGACCGTAGGCAGAGACTGGAGTGACGTGGCCACAAACCAAGGAATGTTGGCAGCCACCAGAATCCATAAAAGGCAAAGAACAGATTCCCCGTTACAGCTTCGGGAGGGAGCATGACCCTGCAGACACCATGATCTAGGCCCAGGGAAACTGATTTTGTACTTCCTGCCTCTAGAACAGGGAAAGAATATATTTCTGTTATCTAAGCCAACAAGCTAAGTTTGTGACCATTTTTTATAGCAGCCATAAGAAACTAGTACGGACCCTAAGGACCCCTCTAGGAAATGCTCAAGTCTTGATCCTTTTCTTCCCACTCCAGCTCCGTTGGAATTCCTCCTCCATCCCGCATTCTGCGGTGCTCATATAAGCTTTTTTTTCTCATGCCCCCATATTTATTCTCACAAATACTTTTCATGCTCTTCAACTTACCAGCCCACCACATCACTGCTCCTTCACTCCTTTACCAGGAAGAGCATAACTGCAAGACTTGAACTCCCTCACATAGCTCCCTCTGCACCTTTTGATGCATACAAGGAGCTATACCTGGAAGAGAACTGCTCATGGTACGACTCCGTGGGGCACCGTTCACATTATATCCTGTGTGAACGATGTTCTCTGTGGCCCGCCTGGAGGATGGACACACACACACACACACACACACACCCCTCTATTCTACCTGTGTTTTCGCTTACATATCTCACTTTGCTTCCTTGATCACTCTGGCAGGAAGTGCTCTTTTTCTTCTTTTTCTCTTTCACTCTTCTTTATGAAGTTATGAAGCTCCACGTTTCTTCTCCTATTAAGGCATTCCTACTATAGTTAGGACTTTGCCTCTCAGTATCGTCAGCTCTCAGGAGATTAGTTTCCATAAGCCTTTGTGTCCCCAGCGCACTTTTCCATAGCTGCTCTCATTACAGTGAGACCTAGATGTCAGCAGCCAGACCATGGGTTTGCAAGTCCCCTAGCTCGCTGGCCTTTACGATTTATTCGAGATGGACATCGACTCCAAGCTCACGAAGAGTGGGATGAGATGGGGGTAGGTGAGTGGTCAGAAAGGTTTTTGGTTCCTGGCTTCTCTGAATTCTGCCCCTTCTTCCATGTTTCCCTTCCTGCGCATCTCTTTTCTGTATAACATCTCCCCATTGTGCCTTTGAGCCTACTTCCTTCTTTTCCCCAAAGAACAATTAATACAGGGCTGAGTATTCAGGAAACTTTTTCTGATGGTTTGGTGCAACCAGATTGGGCAGTTACATCATAGTCTCACACAGCCCAGCTTAAAATTGAACATCAGCCATGCCTCTTCTTAAAAGACACTGGTCAAGCGCACTGTCCAAGGCCTTCTGCAGGGTGGCCTCTCTGGGTAGAATCTGGGCCTCCCTTGTCTCATGTGCTCCTCGACAATCTTTAAGCAAAATGTCTTATTCTCAGTCATGCCAAGAAATTGAGCAACCTCCAGCTTCTTCCTAAACCCGGACTCCAGCCCATAACTCTGCTTACAGTCAGTCGAACGATTTGCCGAACAGGCCATTTGAGCCACGACTCCACCTCGAAGCAACAGAGCAGACGTTTAAAATTATAGTTCTCTCTTTTTTCACAGACCCATTCAAATTCTTAGTCCGGGATGACCTCTCTCCAGCCCCTACTCAGCCCCATGCTCCCCCAAAAAAAGAGGCAGAAGGAAGGGCACCTTTGCACTTTGCAGCATTATTGGTTGAAGATGGGCTGTCCAAGCAGTCCATCTTTGGGGACTGGTTTTACTTTACCAAGAGATAATGGCCCATGCGGCAATCTCACTCTTTTTTAATCTGAGTGGGCTGTGAGGTTTAATCAGTGAAAGAGGAAATGAGCTAATGCAAAACTAAACCCCCCAAAGCCTCAGATCCTTAGGTTTTTTGAGCCATCTGCGCAGTGCTTTCCTTCACTTCACTGGAAAGCAGAGAACAGGGAAGAAGAGGGTATACTGGTTTCCTAGGGCTGCTATAACGAAGTATCACAGGTTGCGTAGCTTCAAACAAGAGAAATGTATTTTTCCAGTTACGCGGGCCAGAAATCTAAAATCAAGATGTCAGCCAGGTTGATTCCTTCTGCGGGCTCTGAGGGAGAATCTGTTCCAGGCCTCTCTCCAAACATCTGACACCCAAATGGTGTAAATAAAAAAAAAAACATTCCTGGGCTTGTTGAAGCTCCATTCCAATCTCTGCCGCTGTCTTATATGCCTTCTTCCTGGGGACGTGTCTGTGTCCAAATTTCCCTCTTCCTCTAAGAACACAAATCATACTGGATTTAAGGCCCACCCTAAACCAGTATGAGCTCATCTTAACTAATTACATCTGCAAAGATCCTATTTCCATTCCGGGGTTCTGGGTGGACATGAATTTAATGGGGGGAGACATTATTCTGCCCAGGACAGAAGGCAAAAGGGGTGTGGGCATGGCTGGAAGACTACTGAAGTCCTCTCTTCTTTCCCATCAGCTGGGGCCCATCCTGAAGACGCTTTTAAAAAGCAACATGGCAGAGCGGGTTAGATTCCAGACTCCCCGTCAGTGTCTGCATGTGCATTTCAACCCTGCCTTCACATTATGTCAGCTTCCTCTCTTTCTTTGCCTCTGTCTCCTCACCTATAAAATAGAGATAATAAAAGGCTTACTTCAAAGGCTTGTCGTGAAGTTCATACGCATTCATCGATGTGGAATACTTGGAACAGTTCCCGGTACATGGTTTGTGCTCAATAAATGTTACCAGCTGCCTCTCACTGTTGTGGCCTCTCCCGTTGCGGAGCACAGGCCCCGGACGCGCAGGCTCAGTGGCCATGGCTCACGGGCCCAGCCGCTCCGCGACATGTGGGAATCTTCCCGGACCGGGGCACGAACCCGTGTCCCCTGCATTGGCAGGCGGACTGTCAACCACTGCGCCACCAGGGAAGCCCTGCCCATGTTTTCTGAGTGCTTTTTACTTGCAGGAGCCATTGGAGGAGGCAGTAGGGACAAAAACTGACTTAAGCGAAGCTTCTGCCCCAAAGGTACTTGCCATCTAATAGCAGAGACTTTAACGATAAATGATACAAATTTTCATATGCTCATGCTAAGTGGTGGTTGGCTTTGCTGGTAACTGAAAAGAAGGACAGCCTATGGCTTGGTAGGCTGTGTCCCCGCTGGGGACAGAATTCACAGAAGCACTTTGTACAAGGAGCAATGCCCTTCAGGATTCACGAGGATACTCAAGCCATATAAAACATTGACAAAGAGACAAGTATTTCTCCAAGCAATCCTCCCAATGACCTCAGGCTGTGCTTGTCTCATTTTACAGCTGGAGAAAAATGAGAATCAAACAGGTTAATGATTTCTCCAAAGTCACCAGGCAGATCCCGGTCTCAAAGCCAGTACTCTTTGCCCGATGCAACAAATCATTCAGCTGGACAGGCCCTGGGCCCATGAACGAGACAGCTGCCTTAAAGGAGGAGACATCACCGGCTCCAGGAACGCCACATCTCCTGATAATGACGACAAACGTGACAAAGATGATGTTGTGCCTCAGTTGTGTCCACCCTGGGATTTAAAAGTAGTTTGGGAATCGCTGAGAAAACTTTCAAAATAGGTTTCAAACTGAACTTGGCTGCTCATCTTGTTACTGAATAAAAAGTGGCTGTCATTAAATAAACCATTTAATGCTGAGTGCATCCTGGCAGTGGGGAAAGGGTTGCTCATCACTTTGCCTGTGTTTATGTCATGGAGCTTTGCTAGAAAAGTCAAATGCAAATGATTTTGAACATCAGATTGTCTTCCTAAGAAACTCTTCCTCCAGATTTGAAGACCAATCCTTCTTAAACTTTTAACTTTAAGCTGCTTTATATTTAGCCTTTCTGGTCGTTCATGATCTATAAACAAGCTACTAAAAGTACAAGGAACACAGCTCTTCGCATAAAGAAAGGAGCATTTTTGCGTAAATGTAAGAATCCTTCCATAATACACTAACCCTGACTACATAGGTTCAAGTTCCAGCTCTGTCACCTTGGTAATTTATGTAAATTTTCTTTTAGAAATAATAATGTCTACCTCTTTGATATTAAATAAAGGATTAAATAAGGCAATATAAAAAGGCTTAGAAGAGTGCTTTATTTCTGGTCAATCAAATGTTAGATTTTATTATAGGTCACAGTGCACTGATTATAAAATTTGTCTAGAACCATAAAAGACCCCAAAGAGCCAAAGGGATCCCGAAAAAGAACAAAGCTGGAGGCATAACACTTCCTGATTTCAACAAAGCTATAGTAATCAAAACAGTTTGGTACTGGCATAGAAACAGGCAAATAGATCAGTGGAACAGAATTGAGAGGCTAGAAATAAACCCTGGCATGTATGTTCAATGAATACTTGACAAGGGAGCCAAAAATACTCAATAAAGAAAAGACAGTCTCTTCAATAAATAATGCTGGGAAAATTGGATATCAACATGGAAAAGAATGAAACTGGACTCCTATCTTACTCCACTCACAAAAATTAACTCGAAATGGTTTAAAGACTTATATGTAAGACCTGAAACCATAAACCTCCTAGAAGAAAACACAGGGGGAAAGCTCCTTGACATGAGTCTTGGAAATGATTTTTTGGATACGACACTTAAAGCACAAGCAACAAAAGCAAAAATTGACAAGTGGGACTACATCAAACTAAAAACTTCTGCACGGCAAAGGAACTAACCAACAAAATGGAAAGGCAACCTACGGAACGGGAGAAAATATTTGCAAGCCACATATCCAATATGGGGTTAATATCCAAAATATATAAGGAACTCATCCACTCAATAGATTCTGGAGTTTTCTTAAAGGGAGGCAATGTGTCTCCTCTTTCCGTCCCCTTCACCGCCCCCAGTACTGTCAGCAGAGGCAAGTTGCCTTGGCAAACTTGGAGCCATGGTTGTCGACTTCAGGACTTCTGTGCGTAGCTGAACGCTGCCTGGCTCCACGCTCTTCTCAGTACCATTTATAGGCACGTGGAACCAGGTGGTTTGCAGAACTAACTTGAGACATTATGTGTTTTAAAGAGTTGGAAGAACCTAAACAGCGAGAGCAAAAACAACGTGAGAAGAAAATTATCCCAATATGAGCCTGTTGCCCTTTGACGTTTCTTGGCTACCACCCCGTCTATGTCCACAGGGAAGCAACATCCTGATGAAACACTCTTGGGAGGCAGCCAACATTCAAACATCCGTCACCAAGGTGGCTGGAGATGAGCTCAGTGAGACCCACTTAAGGAGCAGCGGGCTCGCCTCCTGAATGCCACGCAGATGCGCCCACGACAGCCCTCATTCCTCTTCTATGGCAGCTTCTTAATTAACCATCCTTTTAGTGAATTCAGCTGTGTGCAATTCATGAGCCACGGGCACATTTTAATGACCTTTAAATAATAGTGTTTATAAAACTAGCGTCAAAATGAAATGAGAAAACTCTGCCCGAGCCTTCCAACTACAGCAATCAGCAAACATCAAGCCGAGATGCCCGTATGATGTAAAGAGTTCAGGGACCTGATCCTTTTTCTCCGCCACCACCCCCCCACCCGCCCCGAGTTGGCTCAAGTAATTTTGAACCTCTGCAGAGTGTTCGTTTCCTCATCTGGGGGCCGCCAGACCCACGAGTGTTCCATAGAGAGAATTCAGCATGTTCATGAAGTCGGATGGAAAAAAATTACAACTTTATTTTCACTAACCTCAAAAAGATATTTAGCATTTCCTTTAATTATAAAGGTTGTCAACAGTCACAGTCCTTATAGAAGTCCCTACAACTATTTTACTGGGAAAAATCAAAGATATTTTCAAATCAACAGGGAGTTGTTGCAAGTTGTTATCTTGAAATAACATTTACCAGCATCACTACCTCCAAAATAATTCCAGACCCACCACTAGATCTTATTCAATGCATTAGCCAAAATAGCACGTGCATTTTATATTACAAATTTGTCTATGAAGCATTTTGATAACTGTATTTTGACATCATTGCAGTCTGCTTTGGAATCCTAGGAATTTTATTTCATACATTATTAAAACATTTATTCTGAGAAAGTGCCTCTGGGTTTCATCAGGCTGCCAGGGATTCCAGGGCACAAATAAAGATGAGGACCCCACCTCCTGATGGGCCTCGTCCTGATGCCCACCCATAGCACACCTTTCTTCTTTCATCCTCATGTGCAACCTCTTTGTGTCCTTTTCTCAGCTGCCCTGACTCCTTCCCCACCCCCAGGCACTACCCTGGGCTCCATTTCTGATAAATCTTCCAAAAATGTAAACTACAAGTATAAGCATTGCTTCATAAGCATGCAAAATGTGCCCCCTCAGAGGGTTGTGGGAATGTTCATTTGGAGCTCGAAAGTACCAGACATGCCTTCTAAGTGCAAAAGAATGAAGCTATGCTTCTGGACCAGTAGGCAGTGGGTTCACCTGAGGGCAGTGGCCAGCAACGCCTCCATATTGCTCCTCCACGAGGCCGGGAACCTGGGTCTACTTAAGTCAGCCACAGAGGTCCTCAGCGAGTGAGTGGCACTCCTTCATGGCCACACAGACGCACCATCCTGGAATTTAGCTCTTGGAGGAGGTCTTGCAATGAACCTTCAACATGAGTTCACTGGACCATTGATTGCATAAATGACACGTGACCAGATTTTTAAAGTTAATGCACAAAATTGTATTGCCTTTGTGGTCAAAGAGTGGCTGACTCATTAAAAAGGCTCACAGGGCCATAAGTCTTTAAGAGGCTCCTTGGCGTTAAAAAGATGCGCCCACGACAGCCCTCATTCCTCTTCTATGGCAGCTTCTTAATTAACCATCCTTTTAGTGAATTCAGCTGTGTGCAATTCATGAGCCACGGGCACATTTTAATGACCTTTAAATAATAGTGTTTATAAAACTAGCGTCAAAATGAAATGAGAAAACTCTGCCCGAGCCTTCCAACTACAGCAATCAGCAAACATCAAGCCGAGATGCCCGTATGATGTAAAGAGTTCAGGGACCTGATCCTTTTTCTCCGCCACCACCCCCCCACCCGCCCCGAGTTGGCTCAAGTAATTTTGAACCTCTGCAGAGTGTTCGTTTCCTCATCTGGGGGCCGCCAGACCCACGAGTGTTCCATAGAGAGAATTCAGCATGTTCATGAAGTCGGATGGAAAAAAATTACAACTTTATTTTCACTAACCTCAAAAAGATATTTAGCATTTCCTTTAATTATAAAGGTTGTCAACAGTCACAGTCCTTATAGAAGTCCCTACAACTATTTTACTGGGAAAAATCAAAGATATTTTCAAATCAACAGGGAGTTGTTGCAAGTTGTTATCTTGAAATAACATTTACCAGCATCACTACCTCCAAAATAATTCCAGACCCACCACTAGATCTTATTCAATGCATTAGCCAAAATAGCACGTGCATTTTATATTACAAATTTGTCTATGAAGCATTTTGATAACTGTATTTTGACATCATTGCAGTCTGCTTTGGAATCCTAGGAATTTTATTTCATACATTATTAAAACATTTATTCTGAGAAAGTGCCTCTGGGTTTCATCAGGCTGCCAGGGATTCCAGGGCACAAATAAAGATGAGGACCCCACCTCCTGATGGGCCTCGTCCTGATGCCCACCCATAGCACACCTTTCTTCTTTCATCCTCATGTGCAACCTCTTTGTGTCCTTTTCTCAGCTGCCCTGACTCCTTCCCCACCCCCAGGCACTACCCTGGGCTCCATTTCTGATAAATCTTCCAAAAATGTAAACTACAAGTATAAGCATTGCTTCATAAGCATGCAAAATGTGCCCCCTCAGAGGGTTGTGGGAATGTTCATTTGGAGCTCGAAAGTACCAGACATGCCTTCTAAGTGCAAAAGAATGAAGCTATGCTTCTGGACCAGTAGGCAGTGGGTTCACCTGAGGGCAGTGGCCAGCAACGCCTCCATATTGCTCCTCCACGAGGCCGGGAACCTGGGTCTACTTAAGTCAGCCACAGAGGTCCTCAGCGAGTGAGTGGCACTCCTTCATGGCCACACAGACGCACCATCCTGGAATTTAGCTCTTGGAGGAGGTCTTGCAATGAACCTTCAACATGAGTTCACTGGACCATTGATTGCATAAATGACACGTGACCAGATTTTTAAAGTTAATGCACAAAATTGTATTGCCTTTGTGGTCAAAGAGTGGCTGACTCATTAAAAAGGCTCACAGGGCCATAAGTCTTTAAGAGGCTCCTTGGCGTTAAAATTAAGTTCTTACATCTTGCTTCTCTTTTTTGCCTTTCTTTTTTCCTCCTCTCTCTCTCTCCCTCTCCCTACACCCTTCGCTCACTATCTCTCTAAGTTTGTGATTTAAGAAACTTTCTTAAAAGTGTTGCCTTCGGGCTTCCCTGGTGGCGCAGTGGTTAAGAATCCGCCTGCCAGTGCAGGGGACACAGGTTCAAGCCCTGGTCCAGGAAGATCCTACATGCCGCAGAACAACGAAGCCAGTGAGCCACAACTACTGAGTCCTCATGCCACAACTACTGAAGACCGCACACCTAGAGTCCGTGCTCCACAACAAGGGAAGCCACTGCAATGAGAAGCCCACACCACAACGAAGAGTAGCCCCCATTCGCTGCAATTAGAGAAAAAGCCCGCATGCAGCAACGAAGACCCAACGCAGCCAAAAAAAAAAAAAAGTGTTGCCTTCAGTGGGGTTCGTTCTCTGTTTCATAAAAGAAATGAGTTTTGAAAGGTCTGGGCCCAGACTTTGTGGATTGGTGAAGAGGAACAGCTTGGCTAAAAGCCCAGGATGTAAAATGTAACAAATGCTCTGGGATTGAGGCCACGTGTCTGGTAGTACTTAGGGCTGGAGACCAACCCTCTAAACACTCACAAGGATGAGGCCTGGCATCTTGGGCATCCTCACATGCCCCAGAGTACTGCTGCCTTTGACAGAAGTGAGCTGTTGCCTGAAGACCAGCAGATCTGACATTTTCATCTCACATTTAATCTTTTTATTCACATATTTTTTCTTCCGGTTCTATTGATATATAATTGACACACAATACTGTGTAAGTTTAAAGTGTACAGCATAATGATTTGACTTACATACATCATGAAATAATTACCACCATAAGTTTAGTGAACATCCCTCATCTCATATAGGTACAAAATAAAAGAAAAAAAACTTTTCCCTGCAATAAGAGCTCTTAGGATTTACCCTCTTAACAACTTTTATGTATAACATACAACAGAGTTGATTATATTTATCATGTTGTACATTACATCCCTAGTACTTATTTATCTTCTGGAAGTTTGTACCCTCTGACTGCTTTCATCCAATTCCCCGTCCTCCCATCCACCGCTTGTGGTCACCACAAATCTGATCTCTTTCTCTATTAGTTTGTGTGCTCGTTCTTTTTTGAAGTATGATTGACCTACAACACCACGTTAGTTCCTGGTACACAACACAGTGATTCAGTATTTCTGTACATTACAAAATGATCACCGCTCACCTCACATTTTAATGACAGAACAGGACCTTGTAAGGACAGACAGACAATGCTGGTCAGAAACCACAAACTGTTGTGAGCTTGTGTGAAGAGAGGAAAGAACATTGATCAGAGTATAGGGAATCGTGTCCTGCTCCCTTCTCTATCTGTACGCACTGGGAGGCCTCGGCAAGCCTCAGGCTCATTTATTAAAAAAAAAGAGAGGGCTTCCCTGGTGGCGCAGTGCTTGAGAGTCCGCC
>NW_006793865.1:999120-1002996 GCF_000442215.2 Lipotes vexillifer | reverse complement strand
AAAAAAAAAAAAAAAAAAAAAAAAAAAGAGAGAGAGAGAGAGAGGGAGTATCCACAGTTATTATGAGACTGTGAAGAAATAGTGGAAGTGAAAAAGAAATACTTGGAAAAGTAGAAGTTTTCTGCTCAAATGGATTTTGCATTTTTATAATATTTTGAAAAATACATTCTTCGTGTTCGGTGAACTCATTTTGAAAACCAGTGTTTTCCACAGTTTTTGAATGATTCACCTATAACAGTGAAAGTTTTAAGGCACACAAAGATCATGATACGTGTCTTAGAAATATGACACCCTCCTTAGGGTTACCATTCTTTTTTTTTAATTTTTATTTTTGGCTGCATTGGGTTTTTGCTGCCGAGTGCGGGCTTTCTCTAGTTGTGATGAGCAGGGGCTACTTTTTTGTTGTGGTGTGCAGGCTTCTCATTGTGGTGGCCTCTCTTGTTGCAGAGCATGGGCTCCAGGTGTGCGGGCTTCAGTAGTTGCAGCACGCGGGCTCAGTAGTTGCGGTGCGTGGGCTTCAGCAGTTGTGGCCTGCAGGCTCTAGAGCACTGGCTCAGCAGTTGTGGCGCACTGGCCTGGTTGCTCTGAGGCATGTGGGATCTTCCCAGACCAGGGATCAAACCCACATCCCCTGCATTGTCAGGCGGACTCCTAACCACTGCGCCACCAGGGAAGTCCAGGGTTGCCATTCTTATAATGTGGAAAGATATCATTGTTGAAATTTACGTTGACTTTGACATTCTACCAAGAGACCAAAAATTAACGTTCAGTCGGAGCCAGATTACTTTAAATTATGAATTTGGTCCAACAGGTGAAAGGGAGCCATTGTATGTTCTTGAGCGGGGGAGTGACATGATGTACCACTTAGGAGAGTAAAATTGGCAAGAATGAGCAAAAGCTGAATGGAAGGGACAAGAAACTGCAGTCAAAGCAGTGAAATGGTAACTCCAATACTCCAGCTACAAGGAGCTTCCTCTTGCTTGCCTGAGAACAGGGCCAGCCAGGATAGACTTCTGAAGTCAATGGATATTTTTATTTCTAACATCATTCATCTCTCAGCCTCCGAGCCTCAGAATATACAGCACCTCCTGCTATCCTACAAGCTTCAGTCAGCGCCCATCCACATGGGACCCACACCATAAAAGATCCCCCTCTTCACCTTTGCTTCCTATTCCCCTTCCCCACCACAGAGAGCCCCTTCTCCAGGTGCAGCTCATCCCAGCTGGGCTCAAAGAGATCAGTCCCCTTGCCTTCAACCTACAACAAACAGAGACGTTTACTCCCTCCCAGAGGACTTTGGCTTTCAAAAGAGAATCCACGTTCGCACAAATGGATCTGCAGTCCATGAAATCTCATGCTGTGTGACCGCATAAATCGCAGGGGGGTGTGTTCTTGGCAGGCAGCCTTAGGGAGGCTACCTCCGCAAGGTGCGGCCCCTGAGCTCATCCTGTGTGGCATAGCTCCTTCCCATCCTCTTGCAGGATTCCTGGCTTCTCTAACAGCCTATACCTTGAGAATAGGGACAGCCTGTTACTCGGACAAGGCCGGTGCCCCATCTGCCATAGTGGATGCTGGGCTTCCCTGAGAGAAGTGGTCCCAGGCCTGAGCCAGGCAAGCATGGGCTCCAGCTGCTGACGTCATAGCCTCACAGAGGGGTAAGGGCAAGAGGAGAGACCAGCAGCGGGAATAACCTCCCCAGGCCAGAAAAATCCTTGCCACCAGTTAGAACCCTTTCTTCATCAGGAAAATGAAGCCCTTTCAGCTACAATATTCTAGGAATCATTGAATTTCTTAAGGTAAGCTAGCAAGGCACAATCTCTGGGTCATTGCAAGTCACCTGCCATCACAGCTAAAAGTAAAATTGGCCAATTAAGCTGCCACTTCCCAGCAGTTGTCTCATGGAGACATTGATCAGCCAACTGGTTAACAGATTTTTAAGTCTCTTCTCGAATGACTGATGGATTTTACCAAAAAAAGAACTCAAAGCTCAGCTTCCAGCCTAACAGGCAGTCACAGTCTGGGATGCCGGAGTCGGGGATGAAAAGAACTTACCTAAAGGCAAGTGCTATATAATAGAGTCCAGAGTCCATAAGGGCTCAGGTAGCAGGACATGCATTGCAGGAACAGCTAGAGAAAAATCAGGTTGATCTGGAAAGTTCTTGTGCAGCACAGGGTCTCAGGCCGGGGCCTGCTTCCCTTTTCTTTCCACCTACCAGTGAACAGCATAAGATTTGGGGAGAAAGGGACAGGAGGCTGGCTTGGGGACAGCCATTGCAGAAACCACTTAAAATGGTATGTCCTATGATGGCACGGGCACCCTCCAGAGCCCTCTTTTCCCATAAGAGCCTCTGGGGATCACCCATTCCCCTGCTCACTCTGAGAAGCATCCCAGCCCAGCCTCAGGCCCCTGGGCCACTGCGGAGCTGCAGGAAAACATTACAGAGTTTCTCTCAAATGACACTCTCTGTCCCATGGCTGATGCTGTTGGTTGGGGAATTTTATTGGGCCCATAAATTCTTTATAGCTGTTCTTGTTTGTTTTGAAAACATTGGAGTTATCAGTCGGATCCTGAAAGAGTTTTATTTCATTCTGCAGGCAGGCCTTATTTTTGGCCTGACAACTTGGAGAGCAGAACCTCTTCACGAAAGGGAAAAGGAGCCAAAGAGAAATGACTTTTCTAAAAAGTTTCAAGAAAGAAAAATGGTGTTGGAGGTGGAAGTCCACCTGAGGATGGAGCAGAGCGCAAAGGCAGGAGGCCCCCTCCAGGGGTTGCACTGGGGCCTGCCCTCAGAAGGCCCAACACTTGTTTAATGCATGGTTGTCACCATCTTGACATTCTTTAAAAGTTTGGAAGAAGGGCCTCTTCATTTTCATTTTGTACTAGACCTCACAAACGATGCAGCCAGTTCCGGCCAGCTGGTCTGTTTTCTAAGAAGTTCCTCCTTGTGTTCTCAGAGGACAAAGGAGGGAGCTCAGGGGAGAAAATGGCCATCTCAGATGTAAGGCTACAAACCAAAGCCCACCTGGGACACAACAGCCTTCAGGCTCACCCCCCCAGGTTCCATCTGGACCTGGCTGGGCCTCCTCTGGTGGAGCAAATCTGTCCTAGAGCAAAGGTCCTTGTTCAGCCTGGGGTGTCCATGCTGAGTCCACACACTCCCCAGGCCATGTCCTGAATGACTTTGGACCCTCAGGTAAGAGGAGCCTCCTTAGAGGACCCAGGATTCAGGTGGGCTGAGGGGCTGGATTCATTCCCTACAGCTGTTGTAACCACTTCCCACTGGGGATCTTAAAATAACACAACTTTATTCTCTTACAGGTCTGGATAACAGAAGTGTGAACTCAGTCTTACCGGGCTTAAATCAAGGTGTCTGCAGGTTCCAGGAGAGCATCCCATCGTTGTCTCTTCCAACTTCCGGTGGCTGCCGGCCACTCGTGGCTCATCATGTGACCTCCTCGCTCCTGCCTCGGACTCTGTGGTCACAACGTCTCCCTCCTTTCTGTATTAAATTCCCCTCTGCCTCCCTTGTATAAGGATGCTTATGATTACATTTAGGGACCACCTAGAAATCTCCCCCTCACAAAGGAGGGATTAATTACCTCTGCAAAGCCCCTTTTGCCATATAAGGTAACATTCACAAGTTCCAGGCATTTAAGGGTGGCTGTTTTGGGGGGCCACTCTTCAGGCTGCCTCAAGGGCAGTTGTGAGTTGGTGCTCTGTGGGAGAAACCCGGGGTCTTCCTGTGCCCCAGGCTGCTCTACGGCTTCCGTCTCTGCAGCTCCCCACCCTGGGCCTGAATTCCAGAGGGCCCTGGCAGCCATGCACACCTCTGCAGGGCCCCCGGCCCCACTTCCACCAGGATGTACCTATGAACA
>NW_006793865.1:991277-999110 GCF_000442215.2 Lipotes vexillifer | reverse complement strand
AAGAGAAGCGGGCGGGGGATGGCGCCAGGACCTTGCTCCTGGCTTCCTTGGCTACCAAGATAAATCGATTTGAGCCAAGATGTGAATCACCTTTAACACTGGCGTGCATAATCTTAATACTTAGTTAGACCCAGTTGCCCTGAAAGGGAGAGGCTGGAACCAGGGGCTCTACGGAGGACACGGTATTGCCATAGCCTGCCTGGTCTTCAGAGGACAAGGCCTAAACTAAGGTGACGGTAATAGGGATGAAGGGCAATGAGAATAGAGTTAATGTGGCCCAATGAGAGCCATCCATCCACCCACCCACCCTCGAATGTGTTCTCCTGGCCCTCCCCTTGCAAATGATGCTCCCACTATCCCCCAACCCAGGAATCGCCCTTGATTCTTTCCTCTTTTCCTCAGAGCCCTGTAGTTAAATACCATCAGCTCTATTTTTTTCTTTTTTTTAATATTTAAAAATGTTTATTGGAGTGTAGCTTACTTACAATGTTGTGTTAGTTTCAGGTGTACAGCAAAGTGAATCAGTTATACATATACAAATATCCACTCTTTTTCAGATTCTTTTCCCATATAGGTCATTACAGAGTATTGAGTAGAGTTCCCTGTGCTATACAGTAGGTCCTTATTAGTTATCTATTTTATATATAGTAGTGTGTATATGTCAATCCCAATCTCCCAAGTTATCCCTCCCCGCCCTTTCCCCGCTGGTAACCATAAGTTTGTTTTCTACCTCTGTGACTCTATTTCTGTTTTGTAAATAAGTTCATTTGTACCATTTTTTTAGATCCCACATATAAGTGATATCACATGATATTTGTCTTTGTCTGACTTACTTCACTTACTATGACAATCTCTAGGTCCATCCATGTTGCTGCAAATGGCATTATTTCATTCCTTTTTATGGCTGAGTAATATTCCATTGTGTATATGTACCACATCTTCTTTATCCACTCATCTGTCCATGGACACTTAGGTTGCTTCCATGTCTTGGCTATTGTAAATTGCGCTGCAATGAACATTGGGGTGCATGTATTTTTTCAACTTAAGGTTTTCTCCGAATATATGCCCAGGAGTGGGATTGCTGGATCATATATGGTAGTTCTATATTTAGTTTTTTAAGGAACCTCCATACTGGTTCTCCATAATGGTTGTACCAATTTACATTCCCACCTACAGTGTAGGAGGGTTCTATTTTCAAAATGTATCTTGAATCAGATCACTTCTAATCACCTTCGTTGCCATCCTTCTAGTTCAAGCCACCATCTCTTGTCTGAGTTACCAAAACAGTCTGCTTTACATGTATCATTTCATGTGAGTCATTTAATTCCTTCCTGTGAGGAAACAACCTTATGAGTTAAATCCTATATCCTTATCTTAGTGATGAAGAAACTGAGACACAGAGAGCTTACATAAGTGACAGGTCTGGGGCGAGACCCCTGGCTCCCCATTATGCTATACCCTTCCCCATCTTCTGTGACCAGCTGAAGAGATGGTACAGATCTAAGAACAAACATGGAAAGCTGCTCGGGATGTACTGCAAAGTGAGAAAATAAGAACTCCATGCCTGTACAGGCAGGAACGCATCTACCTTTGAAAAAATGGTATATGTTCATACATGCATTGAAAGTACTGTAAAAGGATACCAACAAAACATTAATATTAAAATGGGAGAATGGGTGCTTTCTGTTGTAGTTTTTCTCAAATTTATAAGTGTTTTCTTGTTTGTTTCTTTCTTTAGTTTCCACAATAACCTGGAATAGGTCTTTGCTCACGTTTCACCTTCTGGGTAAGGCTTCCCTAAGACCCTTACACCTGCTCTCACAACTCACCGTTTCCCTCCCCTGCTTTATCTTTCTCCATGGCTCTTATCACCACCCAGTAATTAATTATTTTAGTGATTCTCTGTCTCTCCTCTAGAAGGTAAATTCCCTGAGGGTGAGATTTTTGCCTGTTTTGCTCAGTCCTGTATTCCTAGACGGTAGAACAGATAACTCATAGTAAGCCCTCAGTTTGTTGAATGAATGAATGAAATAGTTGAACGAAAAGAAGAGCCTTGTCATTTCTGTAAGCAAACGTCATAGGCAACCTCTTCTCCTAAGGCAGACAGACCCAGAGGACGCTGAAACTGACACTCCCGTGGCTCAGGCGTCACTATCAGCTTGGGGCAAGGTGTTTGCTATCTCAGTGCCACACCCGCAATGGGTATTACTGCCAGAGGGCAGCCAGCTCTTTGCTGGAGTGGTAGCCTGTGCTGTTACCTGCCCATCCTGTTCTTTCCTCTATGTATACAGAAACCTGTAGCACCTGGAGATTTCACGCACAGCCAGCTTCGTATAACTTTGCTCACCGCCTTTGGTGGAAGTGGTCCAGATCCCTCCATGGCCACAGTGGAAGAGCTGATCAGGGCACTGTAAACAAAGCCAGATGCTAACTGCTTCCTGCCCAATAGCGATATTCAGAGATTTAGCTCAACTCTCAGCCTCAAGAGTCTACTGTGCAATCCTCATCCCACCTTCAAGAACTGTGAGGGAGAAATACAGCCCCATAGCCATCGCATTCGACATAATCCAAGAGCTGAAATTTTCTGTTTTGCAAAACAGCGTGGGGACTTTCCTGGCCCCATCAACTTAACAGATAGTTTGGTTTTACAAGCAACTGGGGGAAAACTTAAGGAATTCTTGCTTCTGAATCTCCTGGTAAAATGTTGTTGTTGTTGCATATGTGAATGTTTTTAATTTGATTTTTAATAGTTAAAATATTATTATAAAAACACCAAAGAAAATCCATCAAGCATCATCCCACCACCCCATCATTACAGTTCTCGTTTTCCAGGGTCCCCTTCCTGTCTTTGCTGGTACGTCATCCTCACACCATTATAATCATGTTCCACACACAGGTTTGCACTCTGTGTCTAAATATTTTTTTCTTTATAAAAGATGTTTCTAAAATCTTCATAAGTCTAGTTTCTAATGTTGGTATTATATTCTTTAAAAGGTAAGGTGTGAGAGAAGATGGAAGAGAACCCCTAAAACACCAACCAGCCATACACTGCTGCCACTGCCACCCCATTCTGTGCTCAACCAAATGCCCTAACACAGCAGTTCTCAAAGCTTTGTTTTCTGGGGTTTTTTGTTCTCTCTCTTTCTTTTAAATTGCAGTATAGTTGATTTACTCAAACCTTTGGTTTAAAAAATAAATAAATAAACCTTTGGTTTTGTGACCTCATCACACTCTTAACAATTATTGAGGACCTCAAAGAGCTTTTGTTTGTGTAGGTTATAGGTATCAATATGTGCTAGAGTAGAAATTAAAACTGTGAAATTTAAAAATGTTTATATATTCATTAAAAAATAATGACATTACATATCATACATAACATATTTTCAGAAACTAACACACCATCGTAAAGCAATTATACTCCAATAAAGATGTAAAAAAAAATAACATATTTTTATGAAAAAGTAACTATACTTTTCAAAACAAAGGAAGAGTTAGTGACAAAACTGGCATTGTTTTGCATTTTTGCAAGTTTCTTTAAAGTCTGACTTAATAAAGGACATCTGGGTTCCTCATAACTGCTTCCGTATTCAGTCTTTGTAGTATACTCTTTTGGTTGACATATATGAAGAAAATCCAGCCTCATCCAGATGTGTGATTGGAAAAGGGAGGAGTATTTTAACAGTCTTTTAAAATAATTGTGGATGTTCTTCTTTGTTCCTATCCAAATCTTGACAAGCGGAGTTTATAAAGATCAGCTGTAATGTGGAATTTGAAATGATAGCAATAAACTTTTTATATCTGTCACATAAAAAATATATTTGTCTATCTTGCACTTGGGATCGCTCTTTTACTCATGCATTACTTTGAAACATCATACATTGGTCATTTGGAAGATATTGGTTCACTGAGTCATACAGAGTTTCCTAATGTTGACATAATTTATTATAAAGTATTTTAAAACTCACATTTGTTCGTTTCACCACCGAGTTCATCAGAAAAGTCTTTAAGTATTGGGAAGCTCTCAAGCTCATAGCGAGAACACAAGTTTTCCCAAAACACGAGTATTTTTTTTTTTTTGCTTAAAAACTTGAATTTTATCATTAGCAACACATGCTATCAGTTGTTTTCCTTGAACTGAGACTCACTGCATTCATTTTTGGAAAAATGTCTGCCAAACACTCTAATCTCAATAGCCATAGTTTGTCAGTCATTCTGTCCTTTTTCCGTGCTCCATGAAAAATGCAATTAGTTCAGCTTGTAACTCATTCAGTTTGCACAAGCGCTTTTCCTTATGACCACCATTGTCCTTAGCTTTGCATCAGAAATGCTTTATACTTGCCATTTCATCACACAGCATATTAAAAAAAGTTCTTATGTGAGCTTGATTCTTTTTTAAAAAACTATGACTGTATGGTGGTAAAAAATACAGTTTCAATACCGCACTGCATTAGGGCATAAAGTCAATGCTTTCATTGATATTGTGGTGCCAAAGAGTTTAATCCACAATTGCTTTTGCACCATTCAGTAAAAAATGCAAATAAGGGCTTCCCTGGTGGCGCAGTGGTTGAGAGTCCGCCTGCCGATTCAGGGGACACGGGTTCGTGCCCCGGTCCGGGAGGATCCCACATGCCGCAGAGCGGCTGGGCCCGTGAGCCATGGCCGCTGAGCCTGCGCGTCCGGAGCCTGTGCTCCGCAACGGGAGAGGCTACAGCGGTGAGTGGCCCGCGTACAGCAAAAAAAAAAAAAAAAAAAGTTCTTACATGAGCTTGATTCTTTTTTAAAAAACTATGACTGTATGGTGGTAAAAAATACAGTTTCAATACCGCACTGTATTAGGGCATAAAGTCAATGTTTTCATTGATATTGTGGTGCCAAAGAGTTTAATCTACAATTGCTTTTGCACCATTCAGTAAGAAATGCAAATAACCTCATAGTATTATTATGAAGATGGATGAGCTTGGAAACTTTCTGAAAGGGCCCCAGAGATCCCCTGAGAGTCTGTGGATCATAACTTAAGAACTGCTGCTCTAGGAGAGCTTTGGGATGAATCACTCTGGGCAAAGGAATACTTACTGCTCTGGCGTTGGCCTCAGACTCCTATCTGGGGTGAGCTGAGTGGGACATACGTGAGTTATAAGGACTCTTGATCTCTCTACTCTGAGACCATTCTAAAAGAGAACCAAGGGTCCTTGGCCACTTTCTCCTCAGCCATCCTTTTCCTCAACCCCCTAGGTCTTACCAATCTGAAGTTATCCCAGAGTGATATCACCAAGATGGCAACATGAGTTGTCCTGACCTTACTCCCCCTCACAGGTACAACTAACAACTATTCAAGAACAAGGCACCACTGAGAGAATCCTAGAACATGGGGGTGAGGCTGAGACACTTCCCTGCACCAGAGAGACCAACAGAGATTGCATTAGAAAGTAAGAGAAACAGCTACACACTGACTGCCTTGCCCCTCTCCCAGGCCAATGCAACCTCCAGTTCCTCCAGTGGGAAAAGAGAACCCAAGGGGTCAACCAGCCATCCACAGCATTGTGGATGGCTTTGCTGAAACCCCTACTCTGATCTCGCCCCATGGGGATTTCAGGAGAATCTGTGGGGCTCAACCCCTGGGAAGCTGACTGTGATGGAGAAGGGAAGGGCTTACAACAGCTAGCACAGGTCGTTGGCTGACCGAGTTCACACCTGTGGTCTCCAAGTAGTAAACGCAACTAGAAGCTTCGTTCATCTGCAGAACCAAGTCAAGGGAGCCCTCTGACCAGGGAACTCAGCGGGAGTGGAGATCTGCCTGATTCGGGTCCTCAAATGAGAGGTTCTGCTGGCCCGAGAGCTGGGTTTGCCCACTCTCAGGCAAGGAGTGGATTCACAGCCCCACCCACTGTGGAGACTGTCTTCTGGTCCCATCTGACGAGAAGAGATGGTGACAACTCAAGCCAGTTGTGCTGCCCAGCGATGCTCAAGCTGAGAGGTGGGCAGGCCAGAGCCAATAGTTTGCAGAGCAAAGCCAGTGACCCTGCTCAGCCAGGGAACTTGGGGTGGAGTTGGCCTGAGTTAAGACAACAAAGATCTTGACCAATTTTAGAGTTGCTTCGCCCACTAAACCCAGGTATGGAATCTAATTCATGCCCCCCACTTATTGCTGAACACAGCCCTTGGTCTCTCTGACCAGGGAACCTATCCAGAGCACACAGGAAGCTGCACAGCCCATTCAACAGCCCTATGTACAGTGACACTTGAACAGAGAGCACGGCCCATGACTCCCCCCATTTGCAAAGCAAAACTGGTAGCCTCAGCTTACCAGGGAATTCAGTGCACACTCTGGCCTGATTTGGGTTCCCAAACAATTGAGCTGTCCAGGCCCCGAGTCTCATCCTGCTGCCCTGCCAGAGCAGGGAAGCTAATTCATAGCCCCGGCTACTGCAAATATAGTACGCAGTCCTGACCATCTAGTAAGCCCAACCAAAGAATCCAAGTAACTGCAGAGCTTCCCTTAGCCTCACTTAGGACTTACCCACCAGCATTCCTATCCAACTGTTCTCAGCCAGTGACACACACCCTTATCCCCATCCCTCAGAGCTCAAACAGTTGCCTTGCCCCCAAATAGACCATTACATCAGGACCAACCTGCCCAAGGACTTTATCAGTAAGTACACTCAGAAGCCCAAACTGAGCTGACTGGTGAAAAACTGTGTCTTCCAAAGTAAACCTGCAAAGTCAGGAAGAGGAGCCCAATTACTCAAATGCATAGCTATCCAATGTAAGGACTCAAGGATCATGCAAAATCAGGTAAATGTGGCACCACCAAAGGAAACTAACCAAGTTCCAATAACTGACCGTAAAGAAATGGAGACCTATGAACTGCCAGACAAAGAATTCAGAATAATCCTCTTAAGAAAGTTTAGTGAACTACAAGAAAATATTGACAGCAACTGAACAAAATTAGTGAAACAATGCATGAACAAAACGAGAAGTTCAGCAAGGAAACATTAACCATAAGAAAACAAACAGAAATCCTGGGGTTGAAAAATACAATAACTGAGCTGAAAAATTCAATAGAGTTTCAAAAGTAGACTTGACCATGCAGAAGAAAGAATCGGTGACCTGGAGGATAGGATATTAGCTGGCCAGAGGAGCAAAAAGAAAATGAGTGAAGAAATCCTACGGGACTTATGGGACACAATGAAAAGAAACAATATTTGCATTATAGGAATTCCTGGAGAAAAGAAGGAGAAAAGAACAGAAAGTATATTTAAAGTAATAATGGCTGAAAACTTCTCAAACCTGGGGAGAGAAATGGACATCCAGATCCATGAGGACCAAAGGACCCCAAATAGGTTGAATCTGAATAGGGCTATGCTGAGACACATTGTAATTAAATTGTCAAAAGTCAAAGACAAAGAATTTTAAGAGCATCAAGAGAAAAGAAAGAGGGGGAATTCCTTGGCAGTCCAATGGTTAGGACTCCATAGTTTCACTGCCGAGGGCGCAGGTTCAATCCCTGGTCAGGGAAACTAAGATCCCACAAGCCGAGTGGCACGGCCAAAAAAAGAGAGAAAAGAGGGAGGTTACATACGAAGGAACCCACATAAGACTACAGGCAGATTTCTCAACAGAAACTTTTCAGACCAAGAAGGAATGGGATGACATATTCAAAACATTGAAAGAAGATAACCGTCACGCAAGAATTGTATACGCTGCAAAGGTGTGCTTCAGAAATGAAGGAGGGGGCTTCCCTGGTGGTGCAGTGGTTGAGAGTCCGCCTGCTGATGCAGGGGACACGGGTTCGTGCCCCGGTCCGGGAAGATCCCACATGCCGCGGAGCGGCTG
>NW_006793865.1:980250-991170 GCF_000442215.2 Lipotes vexillifer | reverse complement strand
GCGCGTCCGGAGCCTGTGCTCCGCAACGGGAGAGGCCACAACAGTGAGAGGCCCGTGTAGCACAAAAAAAAAAAAAAAAAAAAAAAAAAAAAAAAAGAAATGAAGGAGGTATGATAAAGACTTTCCCAAACAAACAAAAGCTGAGAGAGTTTATTACCACCAGACCTGCTTACAAGAAATGCTAACGGGAGTCCTTTGAGTGGAAATAAAAGAACATGAATTAACATCATAAAAACATAAAAAGACAGATGTTAGCAGAACTTACTGAAATCATTTCACAATATATGCAAGTCAAACCATCATGCTGTATGCCTTAAACCTCTACAGTGATGCATGTCAATTATTTCTCAATAAAGCTGGAAAATTTTTCTAAAATATTATGTATATCCCAAAGAAAAGGCTTTGTCCCTCAGACCCTTGGCAGAGTTCCCCAAACCACTTACTCCATCCTCTAGGCTGTCCTCTGGTCTAGCTAATCTTTCCCAGGGCAGGAAATCCCCAAAAGAGGAAACAGCTCCCAGCTTGCCTAATCCCCACTTACCTAAGGCCAAAAGTATGGACGAGAGTTTTTAACACTTTGTTCCCTCCTACTGAAAATACATTGCCTAAGGACTTTGTCCAGAAATATGCCCTCAACCTTTATCAGAATGCAGAAATGGGAAGCTTAAAGCTCTCCCCACTCAGTATTTGATGAGTGACACTCATACTAGCAATTCCGCTTTGTTGGACATTTGTGCTCCTTCTAATAGTTCACGATTAAAAATAATGCAAAAGCAAATACATTGAAATATATATATTTTTATCTTTGAAATTCTTTCTTAAGGTTAATCATTCTACCTGTTGGTTTTAGCCAGCAGACACCTAGCATCTGGCAGGACAACACTTTTATATTGTGACATTTGGTTGGCTACTTGGGAACCCCTATAACTTGTGTGTGCCACACTCTTGATTGCAAAATGAACTGTGCAAACTGTTCCTTTTCCACAGGAAATGTTAGTAATACAAATGGTCTTAAGTGGCAAACAGATGTTCAGTTACTAAGACAGAGAGAACCAAGGTAATGTTGGGGACCAGAATCCAAATAAGAGGAAATAGTCACATGATGTAGAACGTTCTGAGATTCTGTGCAAATTGGGCTCTATAATGAGGTAGATGGGCAAAGATAAAATACCAGGTTTGAAGATTAAAGCAAGAAATCACTCTCTAGGCAAAAAGTCTAGTATAGCGTTTAACAAACATGGGTTTGGAGTCACATGTATCTAGATTCAATTTCCAGCTCTATAAATTGTGTGTGTGACCTTGAAAAAGTCACCTAAACTGTCCAAAGCTTGGTGTCTTGTCTCTAAAATGGAAATTGTAAATGTTGCTACCTTGATAGGGCTCCTGTGCCCTCAGGCTTCCTTTTGGGTTTGGCCAATGGGAGAACCAACAGATGAGAAGATGGGAAGAGAAGAGAAAGAAGGTCTCTTCCTTCCTTGTGGGGCTGTGGCCACGGCCGTCCACAAAACATTGCTGCACTTCTCCAGGTCTCCTGCCCTACAGTACTTGCTTCTCTTCCAGTTTCCAGTAGCCTCTCCTTTCCCACGTCCCCTTGGCCCCGGGGATGGGAGCAGTTCTGTTGCTGCTAGCCCTAGGATCCACAGCACTATCCCTTGTGATTCCGCTATTGTTCCCACATACTTTTGTAATTAAGCCCGTAGTAAATACACCCTCCTCAAATTATCCTACTTTTCATGTGCATATCTGATTCCCTTTGGGACCCACACAAACCCAAAATCCTTTCCCTGCTTATCTCTGTATCATAGGGAACTACACTCCCCAGGCGCTCAGGCTTCCAAGTGACATCAGCCAATAAGGACAGTGGTAAATACTGGATGATGGAAGGCGGGAACTTGCCCATGTGTGTCCTTCTTTGCTTTCAGTGGTGCCCCTGTGGTTCCAGCTTCTACCCTGTGCTGGCCTCTGAGCTTCCATACCTCAGCCCTTTTTCTTTTGCTTCCTGTTGCTAACCTCTCAGTGGCCTCATCATTGCTATCTGGGTTCTCACCTCTTCCATCACCTGCAGAACCAGTACCCTAGATTGAATATCTTTTGTTTTAAATACTCAGAGGCCTTCTGTTTCCTGTTGGGTTTCTGTTCCTGACTGATACATTCTCTAAGCCTTCGTTTCCTCATCTGTAAAACAAAGGTAATAAAGAATACCCATCTCTGAAGGATATTGTGAGAATATCAAAGTGTGGAAACTACACATAGTGTATATAGTAACTGCTGAATACATATTAACCGTTATTTGTCTTCTCGGAGTTTCTGGTGGTCTTTGGGGTAAAGTTCACCCTCTGTAATATGACTTAGAAAGTCTGGCTCCTGTCTTCCTTCCAGCCCATGGTAGGACAGGAATCCAAAACAGTAAGTCATGGGTAATTGTGTACAGAATACCTACTTGTCACTAGGAAGCAAAGGATCAGAAATCCAGATGGAAAACAGTGCAAGGCTACACAAATGGAGGAACCATACAGTGAGCATGAAACTGAGATAAGTTTCCAGTCCTGCTGGAACAGGAAGCTGCTCCACCTCCTATTATGGAAAGTTAGAAAGGCAAATGGCAGCATCTGGTTGGAAAAGGAGAGAAGGGGAGTATAGGTTAACTAATTCTGACAGAAAGGTTATAAAGTGCTGGGCATGTCCCTTGAGTTAAGTGATTCAGGTGGTATTCAAAAGTCCTAGTATGTGGGGAAAATCCAGAGCCCTCTCTTTTATTTCTCCTGTCACCATGGAGCTGGGTTTCTTGACTGGGCTATCTACACCATCAAACCAACCAGAGACCTAATCTTCTCTCATCTTGGTGCCCACACCCCACAGGAGGGAGGCTGGTTAGCTCCCCCTTCTCCCCGAAGCTGGTAAGGGCTGGGTGGGTACGTCTTGTGTTCCTGTTGTGAAATGGAATGTACAAACAGGGGATGTGATTCATGTCTGTAGACACATAGTACTCCTGACAGCTAATCAGGAAATGCCTCTTTATGTCTGGTCTTGCAAAGTCTCTTCGAAAGTTTGATGGAGGTTAGATGGGAGCCATCATTTAACAAGTCTCTCCAAGGACTAACGCCACACGCCGGTCACCACCAAAACCCTACATCCCCCCTCCTCTTCCTCTGCCCCACACCTGTCCCTGACCCGCACCTCCAATACATACACACACACACCACACACACATTCTTTGGAAGAAACGTCACATAACATGAGGTATTCTTGAGACTGAAGAATGTTGTTTGTTTTCAAGGAAGGATAACAGTTTCCCTTAATTTATATGAAATAGAGAGAAATATTTAAAAGGCTTGTAAGAACAAATAAATCCAGCTCTCATCTGGTGCTCAGTAAATGGGGATGAGGGGAACGGGTAGGGGGAAGAGTCATCTGTAAATCAAGTGCATTTAACAACTTGAATTGTGGCTTCCCCAGAAGGAAATAAAAACTGCTCCTCTGATCAGAGAAGCAGAGCTGATTAGTTTATCTTTCATTAATTAACTAATTAGTTTTGCAGGGAGGCACCTAAATTAGCAAAAAGGGCTAGATGTCAAGGAAAGACAAGATACTCACGGAAAGATGATGGAAACCACAATTTACTGGTGGCAATAGTTTACTGGAAACCATTCCTTAAACATCTGAACAAAAATGAGAGTCAATATTTTAATGAACTTAGACCAAGGGAAGCGATGTGCTTAAAACCTTTCCAGGGTCAGGACTTTCGCTCAATGAGTAAATAGTGTTGGATTGGTTGATTAATAAGGATGTAGTTCTGGGTTACCTAGTTTTACAAAAAGCTCCTCTATCTCCCCATCTGGTAGTTTCAAGAAGGCATTGAATAAATCTCTCTCAACTCAGAGGTCCCCTCTGTACATCCCGAGCTGTGTGTGACCAGGGTTGGGGGACTCAGGGTCTGGGAAAGGGTTCAAGGAGGTTCCCTCCCGCTCCTCCCTTTTGGGGAGGTGTGTCAAAGTGTTCTTGCTGGTCCAAAGGAGAAATCTAAACAAGTCCAATTTGTTGTCTTGTTAAATCTCAAGGAATTCAAACTACATCCTTATTTTTTTAATTTTATTTTATTTTTTGCGGTACGTGGGCCTCTCACCGCCGTGACCTCTCCCGTTGTGGAGCACAGGCTCCGGACGCGCAGGCTCAGCGGCCGTGGCTCACGGGCCCAGCCGCTCCGCGGCATGTGGGGTCTTCCCGGACCGGGGCACGAACCCGCGTCCCCTGCATCGGCAGGCGGACTCTCAACCACTGCGCCACCAGGGAAGCCCACGAGCGTGTTTTAATAGCCTCTCTTCCCCTCCTTTCCTCCTAAAGGCTGAAGCTTCCTAACACTCTTCTTTCATGTGCCGCTGTCCCTCCACAACTACCTTTTGCCTTCACGCTGAGTCTAAACTTCTCTTCAGAGCTCTCAGCTGTCCTCCCCATCTGGGCCCCCTGGTCCTCCCTCTAGAGGCATCGGTTTCCTCCTCCACTGGCTGGGCTTCTTTCTGTCTTCATTCTCCTTCTCCACGGATTTCACCCTCCGTGACGTTCCTTTCCCTCTGCAGAGCGCACCTCCCCATCCAAGCCATGCCCCTCGAGGACTTCGTTCTCATATTCTTTCCTTTCTCGAAGCTCCCTCAGCATGTAGAGTTTGTGGTGGTCAGTTTAGCCCCTGATTCACCACACTTAACGGATCATTCTCAGACTGCTCCGTTTGTGTGAATCTTGTCTTCCATCAGTATGATAAGGTTTTCAAGGATAGAAATCTATTTCCTCTGCTTACCTGTATTGACTGTAGAAAATGTTTAGAAGCGAGTGCATGTTGGATCCATTGACATCATCGTGGGGTGGGAGGGCCTTTGGAGTCAGACTAATCTCGAAGCTGCCACCTCCTCAACAGGTAGCTGAAACCTCTGAGTCTCAGTTTCCTCACCTGTAAAAAGGGGACACTAATACTTGGCAGAGTTGCTTAGAGTATTAATGTCATGAAATATTACCCCCCAAAAAAACCCAAACGAACTTTTTGGCCAACCCAGTACTAAGGCTTCCTACATACAGTTTGGCCCATAATCAGATGCCCAGGACATGGTAGCAATTTCTGTTATTATTGAACTCTGGAGGGAGTAGGTGGCAAGATTCAGTTCTGGAACTGAATGGGACTTACTGTAGGAGACCCTTGCCCTTTGATCCCTAACTGATAGGGAGAGAGGGAGCAAGTGTAGGTTTGCTGTCTGCTCAGCCCAGACATAGTTGACTTGTGTCTAACTCTCTGAAGGAGATTTACTTTATAAGGTGAGAATGCAAGCCTTTCCAGATGGGACCAGCATACCAGAGGCTCATTCCCTGTGCCCAACTCATAAGCTCCTTGCCTCAGAGATAATGCAGGGTCCAGTTGTAGAGGTCAACGTTGTCATCCAAGAGCAGTACCCCAGAGACAAGAAGCAGACATTTGGCCTTGGCAGAGAGATTTTCCAGGCAACAGGGTGGTGCTAGACACATAAGGAATGGCTCACTCAATCCTGCAGCAACCTGGATGCTGAAAGGCACAGAGAAATATGAGAGTTAGAATAAAGTGACAGACTCTAAACTAGTGCTTACTATGTGCCCACATTGCTCTAAGAATTTCTATATAGCAATTTATTTAATCCTCACAACCACCCTATGAGATAGATACTATTATTGAGCTGGATCGTCTCTGTCTACCCACCTGCCAGTCTCTGCCCTTCTTTTATAGATGATGGCATTGAATCCCAGGGAAGCTGAGTAATATCAAGTAATTGGTGGGGCTGGGACTCAAACCAGGCACCCAGACAGCCTGGTCCCAGAGTTGGGCTCTACATTCTCCTCTCAACATAGCTTATGGAGCTAATAACCAAGACGTGACCAGTGCAAACCCCACTATTGCAGCTTTGTACTTTCTTGGCCTCTTTAGGCTACCTCCCCAGATCGGTTCTCAGTACTCAGGCCACCAGGCTCACATTGTAGATGTGGCAACTTACTGGGCATTGCCTCCTTCTCTAAGAAACGTGCAAACCCCTTCCCAGGCCATTGCCTATTCAGAGTGGTCTTGCTTATGTCAGTCTGTCTCCAAATTAGACCGAAGGCTTTGGAAAGAAGTGGAGAGGAAGAATGCCACAGCCTCCCCAGACCCACTGCAAAGGGATAGGGCATGGGATCCTTTCCTGTTTCTTTATACTCCCTTTTCCTCCCTCTGACGATGAGGATAATTCACAAAGATCCTAATGAAACTTTGGATGTAGAGGAAGCCAAGACTTTTGCTCTCTGTGTGGGATAACATTGAACTCGGTAAAAACAACTAAGAAATAAACACAATTTTGCTTTACATGCTTTGCCGGGTTTTTTTTTGAGGAGTAGGGGGCTCCTCTTTGAGCATCATGCAATCACATTTTTCTCAAATGTGAAAAAGTAAAGAAAATATTAGATGAATAGATTCAAATCTTAATGGACAAGAAAAGAGACATCCAGATGAGTGTTCACCAACTTTCTTACAACAACTTTCTATAAAACAATTAACACTTGACCATAAGGCTTGTAAAGCTGGAATCATTTGATTCTGAGACTGACCTTAAGGATATTTGCGGGGGGAAAAGCCTGCGGGATTCTCTAGCGGTCCAGGGTTTAGGACTCGGCGCTTTCACTGTTAGGGCAGGAGTCGATCCCCGGACCAGGGAGCTAAGATCCCACATGCTGTGTGGTGCAGCCAAATGAAAAAAAAAAAAAAAGGATATTTGGATCCTTTTTCTCCTCTTTAGCATCCATTATATTTAAGGAATAATTCTTTATTTCACATGTAGTGGTTAAAGTCATGGACTCTGGGGCCAAACTACATGGACTCATATTCTGGATCAGCCACTCTAGGAATTTGGGTTCACCCAGAAGCTGGATCTGAGATAAGGATTTGAGTACAAATGGCTTATTTGAGAGGTAATGCCAGGAAGCACCAGTAAGGGAGTGGAGAGGTGGTTCAGGAAAGGGAAGACAGACAACATGGTGTGCATTAAGGGGTAGGGTACCTAGGGGTGTCTGGGGTTCTAGTCCAAGGGTGTTTCTCTGGAAAACTGTAGAGAATGTGATTCAGAGGCATCCCACCCAAGGGGCAAAGAAGCTGAGTATTTATCTACCATCTCCCATCTTTCAATGGCTGAGGGCTACCCCCTAGTATGTGAATTCCCTGAGATTTCTGGCCTTCCCCCTTACAAGCCAATTTTGCTCCTGTGGCCACAGAAGACCTCTGGCAGGAGTGGGGACCTGCTTGTCTGCATGGGACCAGTGAGAACCAAAGGATGGGGGTGGAGGACCAACAGCCTCTGCTACAGTCCACCCCTGCCATCACACAAATCTATCCATGCATCTGTCTTGTCACTGAGCTTTGAAGGTGGCTGGTCACAATTTCCAAGGGGAATAAAACAATTTATAACAGTCCCATGGGTGAGATAAGCCACAGCCCCTTCTGCTGCAGTTAGTCCAAAGGATCTAATTCTGCCCTTCATCATCTGGTTCTCCTACCCCTCACTCTGAATTCCCCTGACCCTCGGCCAGTCCTTCTGCTGGTCTAGGTAGTGTGCCCAGTGGGATAAGCTACACCCGCATCCCTGAGGGGTCTGAACCCCAGGTTTCCATGTCCTTGTCAAGGGTGTAGTTGCTGCAATTGCCCATCCACAGTCTAGATGCATCAAGAGGGGACCCAAGCTGTCCTTTGAGTTCCAGACACACTTCTTCCTGTTCCCACTGTGTAGAAAGAAGCCTGCTTCCTTATGATAATCAAGGTCAATTATTCCTGCCAGTATAAAAACTCTTTTTGTTTTTTCTTTTTTTTTGGCTTACTGGACTGTTGACTCAGGAGTTTTAAATGACCAGGTGAAAGACACAGCTTTAAATTTAGTGAAGCCCTGACTAAATTTGTACAGAAGTTCCTCTCACCTCCGTTTACTTCAGGAACCGGGGTCTTTAGTCTAGGAGAAAACAAAGTTGCAGAAACAGGAAGTACAACCTCTCCAAGTAGGTCACTAGGAATGATGGTGAGAGGACCACTTCCTACTTTTAATTCCTGGATCTGTGAATTCTACCTCCCAGGATAATGACTTGATGCATATACCGTACCTTGAAGACCAGTGTCCCAGGCCCATGGTGTATCATCCCCAGCTGGCATCGTAGCTAAGTCTTTATGAGTCCATTCCAAAACTCTACCTGGCCAGCAGCCTCCAGATGATGGGGTGTATGGTGGGATCAGTAGATCCTGTGGTTGTGTGACTGTTGTCTCGACTTCACTGTAAAGTTGTTCCTTTGGTCTGAGGTGATGTTATGTGGATTCCCATGTTGGTAAACCAGACATTCTGTGAATCCTTAGATAAAGGTAGACAGGAAAGTTAAATCCACCCCCACTAAGCACGAGTCTGTGTCTCCTTCCAAGTGGGATGGGTCTAATATAATCAACTTTCGACCAGTGGTAAGTTGACTCCTTGAGGGATGGTGCAAAACTGAGAGCTCAGCATCAGTCTCCGCTGTTAATGGGTCAGGCAGTAGATGCGGCAGTAGCTAGGTCAGCCTTGATAAGGGGATCCCATGCTGGTGCCTCCATCCCTGTCATTCTTATAATCAAATTATAGGCCCGGTTTTCAGCAGTCTGCCCTCCAGCTGCAGAAGATGTGAGTCTCTTTATACACCAGCACAGAGGACTCCTTATCTTCTTATTCTTCACTGACATGAGCCTGTTAACTTCTTTTTTCAGAGTGACTACTGCAAACAGCAGAAACCAACCCCCAATCTTTGTAGTTACCATTGCCCCCAAATCTTTCAAGTGCTGGAGCTATAGCATAAGCCAGGGCATCCCTTTCCATCATTACTCCATCCCAATCCCCCACGGGTGAGTCTTAATAAGTATAATGCTCCAGCACACAGGGGGTTTTCACCACCTAACTCACCACCAACAAAGGATACTTGTTACCTCCTGGCCAGTGAACGATCAGGTTCCAAATCACACTTGTAGGTCTGTTTTCTCGGGCCACTTCCAGTTCATCCAACTGTCATGGTTGAGTTTCCTAAAAAACAGATCCTGAGACAAAGATTTGAGTGGAAGTATTTTACTTGGGAGCTGAAACCAGGAAGCATCATTTAGTGATAGATGCAATGGAAAAGGGCAAATACAAGGTGTGTTAAGGAGCATTTTAATGTTGTTGGCATTGTGGACACAATAACAGTGGGGAGTTCTGGAAGACCACGTAGAGTGTGCTGCAGAAGTGTCCTACTCAAGGTGAAAGGATGCTGGGCTGTTTATCCTCCGGCTTCGTTGGGTGAGGTGTGTCCCCAGGGCCATTAATTCTCTGGAACTTCCAACCCAAAGGAAAGTTGATAAATAATCTCCAGTAGGGTCTACATTCAGATGATAAAAACTAATGTGAGACTTCACACGATGAAACCCAAAGTAAGACAACCCTTGGCAGTTTTCAAGTTCTGCCAAAATTCAAGGGTTGAATGCTTCAAGATAAGGACCAAAGCCATGAGGTTGTCTTCCTTTGCAAATGAGGTGACTGGTCTCCCCAAAAAAGAAGGGGGAGGTTACATAAGCAAATTACTATTTCTTAAGATGTATGAATTTCCACTGTGGGACAGATCCCACAATTTTGGTGTAAATTTCCTAGTCTTGTCACTGACAGTTCCTTTCCATTTCCCATCACATGGCCCTGTAGTCTGGGGCAAAGCTGTATGAGAGATAGAGGTTGGAAGATCTGAGTTCTCTTCCCTGCTCTGGCATCAGCTCATCATCAGATATTGGGTTCTGTTCTCAACCTCTCTGGACCTCAACTCTCTCATCCATAAAATATGGGTAAAATAACTTCATCCATTACTTTACTGATTAAATAAGATGCTGTGTATGTGTGAAGGGTTTGTAAGGTTAAAAATGCTATTTAAAATGAGTTTATATTAAAAATAATTGTCAACTCTGCAAGAGGTGGAACCTGGGCCTTTGAAGGCAGCTTTTGGAGACACACATCTGTAAGAATCATCTCTGGCACTAGCCTCTCGCTTTCACCCTAGTCCATGATACCTGGCCTGGCTAAACTCATGTCTTTCTTCTCCTCTTCAGCTACCTCCCCTGGGCTCGTCCAGGTCTCCATGCCCTCACTCTGGCCACTGACTCTATTCCTACATTTGTACCCTGCATTTGGTGTAACACCCTGGGAACATCTTGTGTCACATTCTGACACTGCATCTCCCTTGATTTGAGCTTGAATGCCCTGGCTCTCTTCCTGCCTGAATTCTCCTTTTGCCCAGCCTCCCACACTAGGACAATAACTCAGCTGTGATCCATTTTTTTGTCAATATAGATCCTAGAGGAGGGAGAGAGTATGATTTTTAACTGGCCCACTTGAACCACCAGAGTCTAATTCTCAAGTTACACACACAAAAATAATAATTCAATTGAAAGAAGGGTTAGGGTATAGTTTATAAGTCTCATTCCACCAGCCACAACTGCTAGGACTTCTTTTATCTTCCAGGGCATCTGGACACACTACACAAAGGGAACCCACACCTCAAGGTAGCTGAAACTTAAATCACAGTAAAAACTCACTAATTTGAAATTGATTCTGAATCAGTAGACAGTAGGATTCCTGTGCAAAAAGCATGAGACGGGGTGCCTGGCACATAATGAGGGCCCAATAATATTTGTTGAATGACAGAATGAGAGTCGCAATATGTGATTTTTTGGCCCAAGCTTCACTGATAATCATTCACAGTATGGTTCTGGATAAAGGCTTAATCCCACAGGCCTCAGTTTCTTCATGAATAGAAGGCGAGCATCTCTGTGGTCCCTTCCAGATCTAAAATCCTCTTCTATGTAACTGGGCTAAGTTCACTTTTTTTTTTTTTTTTTTTTTTTTTTTCGGTGCG
>NW_006793865.1:967171-980165 GCF_000442215.2 Lipotes vexillifer | reverse complement strand
GCGGTACGCGGGCCTCTCACTGCCGTGGCCTCTCCCATTGTGGAGCACAGGCTCCGGACGCGCAGGCTCAGCGGCCATGGCTCACGGGCCCAGCTGCTCCGTGGCATGTGGGATCTTCCCGGACTGGGGCACGAACCCGTGTCCCCTGCATCGGCAGGCGGATTGTCAACCACTGCGCCACCAGGGAAGCCCTAAAGTTCACTTTTGCACCATCAATGAAACAGAGGTTTCCTTCAGTTCTCTGCTCAAATGTCTCCTTGTCAGAGTGACTTTCTTGATCATTCTCTATTAAATAACATCTTTCTCCTTCCCCTGTCACCCTCTATCTTCTTATTCTGTTTTAATCTTCCTCATAGCACTATAAGATATTTATTCATTATTTGTTTATCATCTGTCTCCTGCCACTAGAGATTAAGCGCCTCCAGAGTAGAGATTTTATTTGTTGTGTCTGTAGCTGTGTGCCAGCACCTAGAACAACAGCAGACACGTAGGAGTCTCTCATTACATAGCCCTTGAATTAATGCGTGATCTAAACAAGCTACAAGGAATATAAATTGGGAAGAGTATGTACCCTATTAAGAAATCGAACTTTTCAAGTGCTCTTGACACCGTTTCAGAATTACTCATTTCCTTTGAAATTAACACAACTTACTGCAAGCCACCCCTCTCCTTTCTTAAACCAAGCTTCCCCCAAATCGTCTCCCAGGAAATGCTTTGCAATCCTCGTCCTAATTATTCTTCATCTTGAAGGTAATCCAACTGCACACATTTTTAAAAATTAAAATTCAGTTTTATTTGTTCAGGCTGGATTTCCCTGATGACAATATTCCAAACCAACATGTTTAGTAGCAGAGAGTTTATGGGTACATTTGAGAATATGTTTTAGAACATAGTGGTGTCTTGAGACTTCATGAGTTTGAATCCTGGCTCTGCTAGTTGTTACCTGGGTGATTTGGAGCAAGTTACTTAGGCGCTCTGTGTCTCCATTTCATTTGTAAAAGGGAGATAATAATTATTCTGTTTTTCTCCAGTTGCCCTTGCCATTCTTTATCCTGATCCATGTTCTAGGACCCTAAGCTCTATGGACTTCAGCCCCCTGGGCTCTCTTGAGTCGGGCCACAGGGAGGCCTTGGGCAGGAGATTTGAGGGCAACAGGAAAGGGGGTTGAAACCTTTAGCCTCCACACCCTCCCTCCTTACCAGGATTTGGCAAGGACTGTCTTCCTTGACCGCTGTATCTGACAAGTGGCCCGCCTGCCATGACTGAAGATGTAACTTTGTCTGGTGACTCTGTCCTCCCTCCCTCTGCTCCTTCCAGCCTGAAATGCTATAAGTTTCCTGTGTTTGCTAGTTCCAGACATATCCATATTTCTTGAAGATCCCCTTCATCCTATCCACACCTCTGAAAGCAGTCCCTTCGTTAAAATCTCTTCAGCTAATCCTCTGAGTTGGGCTTTCTGTCTTCTGCCAAATCTTAACCAAAGCAGCATGAATGCACCACTAGGTATCAAACGTGTGAAGGCATGTAAAACAACTAGAACATTGCCTGACACCTTCAAGTTCTCAGTTTGTGTTAATGATTATTATCTACATAACAAGATGAGAAGAAATTGTACAAGACAGCCTATGTGAAACACATCGTTCAGAACTGATATACATTCTTTCTGGTGGGAAAAAACTGACACTGTATACAATCTTTTGTGTATGATCCTGAGTCAGTTAAGAAATCTCCCAGACTCATACGGTTGCTATGGGAATAATAGAAGATGATGTATATGATAAGGATAAGCACCATGACTGACAAATTGTAGGCACTCATACGTACCAATCAAAAGGGGCAAGAGGGGTGGGCCAGCTTCACAAGTGTGTGATCTGTCCTTATTAGGGACACCACACTTGGTTTAATACTCTTCAGTTGCCATTTTGAAATTCTTAGTAATTTTTGAACAAAAGAGTCCTGCATCTTTTTGTAGAGGGTTCCACAAATTATGTAGCCAGTCTGGGAGGGAGGGCTCACTTTATTTTTCAAATCATTGATGTCACTCTGTAATTGGCAATTTCTTTTTGTATCAGACATAAACTCATCAACAACTAGCTAAAAGGAAATGAGACTCTTAAAAGATGGCATCTGGTGTTAAGACACTGCTAATCAATTAATAAATACCTGCCAAAGAGCTGGTATGTGTTAGGTATCGAGCCAATACCTCTTTGAGCCTAAAATTTCCTGCCTTGTGATTCTAGGCTGAGTTGATCAACATGTGATGGGATTGGAACTGACCCTTCTGTGAATGTTTCAGTCATATCTATGGTATCTGAGCCTTGGGGGAAAAAAATGTTTCTTATTTCATCACAGAACTGTGACTTGGATTTGGACAGTGAATCATATAAACTCAGAAGAACTGGCAGCTAAAATCCTACAGTTAAAGGATTTGTCCAGGAACACCATACCAAATTTGGTATGACTTGAGGAATGATGCACAACTTTTCCAGGATCTTAAGTCTACAAAACTGAAAATGCAAAGAAGCTCCCAGAATGATTACCTCCTCAAGGTAACATTTTATACCCAGTAGGTGTGCTGTGACCTTGACAGAGGGTGAAGGAGTCAAAACAGAATGTAGGTTTGTCCATTTAAGGAAGAAATGACTGTGCCAGGCATCAGGGAAGGCAGGACTGCTTCCCGTGCATCCTGATGGCAGCCTAATAATATGTACCACCTTTGGAGATGCTTCCTGATCATTCCTTGAGTAGAAGTATATCCTGAATCAAAGATGTCTCCCAAACAGGCAGCACATGGTAATTTCTCAGGTGGAAGAAGGAAGGCTAAGAAATGGGCCTTGGGGCTTTCCTGGTGGAGCAGTGCTTGACGGTCTGCCTGCCAAGGCAGGGGACACGGGTTTGAGCCCTGGGCCGGGAAGATCCCACATGCCACGATGCAGCTAAGCCCATGTGCCACAACTACTGAGCCTGTGCTCTAGAGCCTGTGTGCCGCAACTGCTGAGCCTGTGTGCCACAACTGCTGGGGCCCGTGCACCTAGAGCCCGTGCTCTGCAACAAGAGAAGCCACCGCAGTGAGAAGCCCGTGCACCACAACAAGGAGTGGTCCCCCGCTCGCCGCAACTAGAGAAAGACCGTGTGCAGCAATGAGGACTGAACACAGACATAAATAAATAAATAAATAAATTTATAAAATTAAAAAAATAATAAATGGGACTTATATGTTTGGCTGGAATCTAAAGGGATTGAATGGAGCAAAATCTATGAGCTAAGGGACAGGTTTTCTTAAAAATGAACCATTAAATTAGAGCACCTCTCCCTTGTTTACAAATTACAAGACACACACACATACACAGCCAGTATACCCACCTTTAAAATGCTAGTTAATGCCATCTCTAAAATACAATGAAGTAAGAGAATTAGAACAGATATTGGGGGGGGGGGGCGGGAAATAGGAAGGTGAGAGAGATGGCAGCTCTATTCGTATAAGTAGTTCTAGAAACAAAGAGGCTATTATTCCTCTATATGATTAATACTTTTTCCAGGTTGTTTTTCTTTTCTTTTCTTTTTTTTTACACATCTTTATTGGAGTATAATTGCTTTACAATGGTGTGTTAGTTTCTGCTTTATAACAAAGTGAATCAGTTATACATATACCTATGTCCCCATATCTCTTCCCTCTTGCATCTTCCTCCCTCCCATCCTCCCTATCCCACCCCTCTAGGTGGTCACAAAGCACCGAGCTGATCTCCCTGTGCTATGCGGCTGTTTCCCACTAGCTATCTATTTTACAGTTGGTAGTGTATATATGTCCATGCCACTCTCTCACTTTGTCCCAGGTTACCCATCCCCCTCCCCATATCCTCAAGTCCATTCTCTAGTAGGTCTGTGTCTTTATTCCCATCTTGTCCCTAGGTTCTTCAGAACTTTGTTTTTTTAATTCCATATACGTGTGTTACCATACGGTATTTGTTTTCTTCTTTCTGACTTACTTCACTATGTATGACAGACTCTAGGTCCATTCACCTCACTACAAATAACTCAATTTCGTTTCTTTCTATGGCTAAGTAATATTCTTTTCCATATACGTGCCACATCTTCTTTAGCCACTCATCTGTTGATGGACACTTAGGTTGCTTCCATGTACTGGCTATTGTAAGTAGAGCTGAATGGACATTGTGGTACATGACTCTTTTTGAATTACGCTTTTCTCAGCATATATGCCCAGTAGTGAGATTGCTGAGTCACATGGTAGTTCTATTTGTAGTTTTTTAAGGAACCTCCATACTGTTCTCCATAGTGGCTGTATCAATTTACATTCCCACCAACAGTGCAGGAGGGTTCCCTTTTCTCCACACCCTCTCCAGCATTTATTGTTTGTAGATTTTTTGATGATGGCCATTCTGACCAGTGTGAGATGATATCTCATTGTAGTTTTGATTTGCATTTCTCTAATGATTAATGATGTTGAACATTCGTTCATGTGTTTGGTGGCAATCTGTATATCTTTGGACAAATGTTTATTTAGGTCTTCTGCTCATTTTTGGATTGGATTGTTTGTTTTTTTGATACTGAGATGCATGAGCTGCTTATAAATTTTGGAGGTTAATCCTTTGTCAGTTGCTTCATTTGCAAATATTTTCTCCCATTCTGAGGGTTGTCTTTTCATCTTGTTTATGGTTTCCCTTGCTCTCTAAAAGCTTTTAAGTTTCATTAGGCCCCATTTGTTTATTTTTGTTTTTATTTCCATTTCTCTAGGAGGTGGGTCAAAAAGGATCTTGCTGTGATTTATGTCATACAGTGTTGTTCCTATATTTTCCTTTAAGAGTTTGATATTGTCTAGCCTTCCATTTAGGTCTTTAACCCATTCAGAGTTTATTTTTGTGTATGGTTTTTGGGAGTGTTCTAATTTCATTCTTCTACATGTAGCTATGCAGTTTTCCCAGCACCACTTATTGAAGAGGCTGTCTTTTCTCTATTGTATATTCTCGCCTCCTTTATCAAAGATAAGGTGACCAAATGTGCTTGGGTTTATCTCTGGGCTTTCTATCCTGTTCCACTGATTTATATTTCTGTTTTTGTGCCAGTAGCATACTGTCTTGATTACTGTAGCTTTGTAGTATAGTCTGAAGTCAGGGAACCTGATTCCTCCAGCTCAGTTTTTCTTTCTCAAGATTGCTTTGGCTATTCGGGGTCTTTTGTGTTTCCATACAAATTGTGAACTTTTTTGTTCTAGTTCCGTGAAAAATGCCAGTGGTAGTTTGATAGGGATTGCACTGAATCTGTAGATTGCTTTGGGTGGTAGAGTCATTTTCACAATGTTGATTCTTCCAATCCAAGAACATGGTATATCTCTCCATCTATTTGTATCATCTTTAATTTCTTTCATCAGTGTCTTATAATTTTCTGCATACAGGTCTTTTGTCTCCTTAGGTAGGTTTATTCCTAGATATTTTATTCTTTTTGTTGCAGTGGTAAATGGGAGTGTTTTCTTAATTTCACTTTCAGATTTTTCATCACTAGTGTATAGGAATGCCAGAGATTTCTGTGCATTAATTTTGTATCCTGCTACTTTACCAAATTCATTGATTAGCTCTAGTAGGTTTCTGGTAGCATCTTTAGGATTCTGTATGTATAGTATCATGTCATCTGCAAACAGTGACAGCTTTACTTCTTCTTTTCTGATTTGGATTCCCTTTATTTCATTTTCTTCTCTGATTGCTGTGGCTAAAACTTCCAAAACTATGTTGAATAATAGTGGTGAGAGTGGGCAACCTTGTCTTGTTCCTGACCTTAGTGGAAATGGTTTGTTTTACACCATTGAGGACGATGTTGGCTATGGGTTTGTCATATATGGCCTTTATTATGTTGAGGAAAGTTCCCTCTATGCCTACTTTCTGGAGGGTTTTTATCATAAATGGGTGTTGAATTTTGTTGAAAGCTTTCTCTGCATCTATTGAGATGATCATGTGATTTTTCTCCTTCAATCTGTTAATATGGTGTATCACATTGATTTATTTGTGTATATTGAAGAATCCTTGCTTTCATGGGATAAATCTGACTTGATCATGGTGTATGATCCCTTTAATCTGCTGTTGGATTCTGTTTGCTGGTATTTTGTCAAGGATTTTTGCATCTATGTTCATCAATGATATTGACCTGTAGTTTTCTTTCCTTGTGACATCTTTGTTTGGTTTTGGTATCAGGGTGATAGTGGCCTCGGAGAATGAGCTTTGGAGTGTTCCTCCCTCTGCTATATTTTGGAAGAGTTTGAGAAGGATAGGTGTTACCTCTTCTCTAAATGTTTGATAGAATTTGCCTGTGAAGCCATCTGGTCCTGGGCTTTTGTTTGTTGGGAGATTCTTAATCACAGTTTCAACTTCAGTGCTTGTGATTGGTCTGTTCATATTTTCTATTTCTTCCTGGTTCAGTCTCGGAAGGTTGTGTATTTCTAAGAATTTGTCCATTTCTTCCAAGTTGTCCATTCTATTGGCATAGAGTTGCTTGTAGTAACCTCTCATGGTCCTTTGTATTCCTGCAGTGTCAGTTGTTACTTCTCCTTTTTCATTTCTGATTCTATTGATTTGAGTCTTCTCCCTTTTTTTCTTGATGAGTCTGCCTAATGGCTTATTAATTTTGTTTATCTTCACAAAGAACCAGCTTTTAGTTTTATTGATCTTTGCTATCGTTTCCTTCATTTCTGTTTCATTTATTTCTGACCTGATCTTTATGATTTCTTTCATTCTGCTAACTTTGGGGTTTATTTGTTCTTCATTCTCTAATTGCTTTAGGCATAAGGTTAGGTTGTTTATTTGAGATGTTTCTTAATGTAGGATTGCATTGCTATAAACTTCCCTCTTAGAACTGCTTTTGCTGCATCCCATAGGTTTTGGGTTGTCGTGTTTTCATTGTCATTTGTTTCTAAGTATTTTCTGATTTCCTCTTTGATTTCTTCAGTGATATCTTGGTTATTAAGTAGTGTATTGTTTAGCGTCCATGTGTTTGTGTTTTTTATAGATTTTTTCCTGTAATTGATATCTAGTCTCATAGCGTTGTGCTCAGAAAAGATACTTGATACAATTTCAATTTTCTTAAATTTACCAAGGCTTGATTTGTGACCCAAGATATGATCTATCCTGGAGAATGTTCCATGAGCACTTGAGAAGAATGTGTATTCTGTTGTTTTTGGATGGAATGTCCTGTAAATATCAATTAAGTTCATCTTGTTTAATGTATCACTTAAAGCTTGTGTTTCCCTACTTATCTTCATTTTGGATGATCTGTCCATTGGTGAAAGTGGGTGTTAAAGTCCCCCACTATTATTGTGTTACTGTCGATTTCCCCTTTTATGGCTGTTAGTATTTGCCTTATGTATTGAGGTGCTCCGATGTTAGGTGCATAAATATTTACAATTGTTATATCTTCTTCTTGGATTGATCCCTTGATCGTTATGTAATGTCCTTCTTTGTCTCTTGTAATATTCTTTTTTTTAAAGTCTATTTTGTCTGATATGAGAATAGCTATTCCAGCTTTCTTTTGATTTCCATTTGCATGAAATATCTTTTTCCATCCCCTCACTTTCAGTCTGTATGTGTCCTTAGGTCTGAAGTGGGTCTCTCATAGACAGCATATATATGGGTCTTGTTTTTGTATCCATTCAGCCAGTCTATGTCTTTTGGTTGAAGCATTTAATCCATTTACATTTAAGGTAATTTTTGATATGTATGTTCCTATTTCCATTTTCTTAATTGTTTTGGCTTTGTTATTGTAGGTCTTTTCCTTCTCTTGTGTTTCCGGCCTAGAGAAGTTCCTTTAGCATTTGTTGTAAAGCTGGTTTGGTGGTGCTGAAATCTCTTAGCTTCTGCTTGTCTGTAAAGGTTTTAATTTCTCCATCAAATCTGAATGAGATCCTTGCTGGGTAGGGTAATCTTGGTTGTAGGTTTTTCTCCTTCATCCCTTTAAATATGTCCTGCCACTCCCTTCTGGCTTGCAGAGTTTCTGCTGAAAGATTAGCTGTAAATCTTATGGGGGTTCCCTTGCATGTTATTTGTTGTTTTTCCCTTGCTGCTTTTAATAATTTTTCTTTGTATTTAATTTTTGATAGTTTGATTAATATGTGTCTTGGCATGTTGCTCCTTGGATTTTTCCTGTATGGGACTCTCTGTGCTTCCTGGACTTGATTAACTATTTCCTTTCCCATATTAGGGAAGTTTTCAACTACAATCTCTTCAAATGTTTTCTCAGTCCCTTTCTTTTTCTCTTCTTCTTCTGGGACCCCTATAATTCGAACGTGTGTGCGTTTAATGTTGACCCAGAGGTCTCTGAGACTGTCCTCAATTCTTTTCATTCTTTTTTCTTTCTTCTGCTCTGCAGTAGTTATTTCCACTATTTTATCTTCCAGGTCACTTATCCGTTCTTCTGCCTCAGTTATTCTGCTATTGATCCCTTCCAGAGAATTTTTAATTCAATTTATTGTGTTGTTCATCACTGTTTGTTTGCTCTTTAGTTCTTCTAGGTCCTTGTTAAACGTTTCTTGTATTTTCTCCATTCTATTTCCCAGGTTTTGGATCATCTTTACTATCATTATTCTGAATTCTTTTTCAGGTAGACTGCCTATTTCCTCTTTATTTGGTAGGTCTGGTGGGTTTTTATCTTGCTCCTTCATCTGCAGTGTGTTTTTCTGTCTTCTCATTTTTCTTCACTTGCTGTGTTTGGGGTCTCCTTTTTGCAGGCTGCAGGTTCGTATTTCCCGTTGTTTTTGGTGTCTGTCCCCAGTGGCTAAGGTTGGTTCAGTGGGTTGTGTAGGCTTCCTGGTGGAGAGGGCTAGTGTCTGTGTTCTGGTGGATGAGGCTGGATCTTGTCTTTCTGGTGGGCAGGTCCACGTCTGGTGGTGTGTTTTGGGGTGTCTATGACCTTATTATGATTTTACACAGCCTCTCTGCCAATCGATGTGTTCCTGTCTTGCTAGTTGTTTGGCATAGGGTGTCCTGCACTGTAGCTTGCTGGTCGTTGAGTGGAGCTGCGCCTTGGCATTGAGATGGAGATCTCTGGGAGGTTTTTGCCATTTGATATTATGTGGAGCTGGGAGGTCTCTCGTGGAGAGAGTGTCCTGAAGTTGGCTCTCCCACCTCGGAGGCACAGCCCTGACATCTGGCTGGAGCACCAAGAGCCTGTCATCCACATGGCTCAGAATAAAAGGGAGAAAAAAAAAAAGCAAGCAAGAAAGAAGAAGATAAAATAAAATAAAGTAAAGTAAAATAAAGTTATTAAAATAAAAAATAATTGTTAAAAAAATTTAAAGTAATAAAAAAAAGACCAACCAAACCAAAAAACAAATCCACCAATGATAACAAGTGCTAAAAACTATACTTAATAAAAAGAGGGGGGACAGACAGAACCCTAGTACAAATGGTAATAGCAAAGCTATACAGACAAAATCACACACAGAAGCATACACATACACAAAAAGAGAAGAAGGGAAAAAATATATATATATATCGATGCTCCCAAAGTCCACCTCCTCAATTTGGGATGATTCGTTGTCTGTTCAGGTATTCCACAGATGCAGGGTACATCAAGTTGTTTGTGGAGCTTTAATCCGCTGCTCCTGAGGCCGCTGCGAGAGATTTCCGTTTCTCTTCTTTGTTCGCACAGTTCCCAGGGCTCAGCTTTGGATTTGGACCTGCCTCTGCGGGTAGGTCGCCTGAGGGCGTCTGTTCTTCAATCAGACAGGACGGGGTTAAGGGAGCCGCTGATTCGGGGGCTCTGGCGCACTCAGGCCAGGGGTAGTGAGGGGCACGGAGTGCGGGGCGGGCCTGCGGCGGCAGAGGCCAGCGTGACGTTGCACCAGCCTGAGGCGCGCCGTGCGTTCTCCCGGGGAAGTTGTCCCTGGATCCCGGGACCCTGGCAGTGGCGGGCTGCACAGGCTCCCCGGAAGGGGAGGTGTGGAGAGTGACGTGTGCTCGCACACAGGCTTCTGGGTAGCGGCAGCAGCGGCCTTAGCGTCTCATGCCTGTCTCTAGGGTCCGCGCCTCGCGCCCGTCTCAGGAGCTCCTTTAAGCAGCGCTCTTAATCCCCTCTCCTCGCGCACCAGGAAACAAAGAGGCAAGAAAAAGTCTCTTGTTTCTTCGGCAGCTCCAGACTTTTCCCCGGACTCCCTCCCGGCCAGCCGTGGCGCACTAACCCCTTAAGGCTGTGTTCACTCCTCCAACCCCAGTCCTCTCCCTGCGCTCCAACCGAAGCCTGAGCCTCAGCTCCCAGCCCCGCCCGCCCAGGCGGGCGAGCACACGAGCCTCTCGGGCTGGTGAGCGCCGGTCGGCGCCGATCCTCTGTGCGGGAATCTCTCCGCTTTGCCCTCCGCGCCCCTGTTGCTGCGCTGTCCTCCGCGGATCCGAAGCTCCCCGCTCCGCCTCCCGCAGTCTCCGCCCGTGAAGGGGCTTCCTAGTGTGTGGAGACCTTTCCTCCTTCACAGCTCCCTCCCACTGGTGCGGTGCAGTCCCTATTCTTTTGTCTCTGTTTTTTCTTTTGCCCTACCCAGGTACGTGGGGAGTTTCTTGTCTTTTGGGAGGTCTGAGGTCTTCTGCCAGCGTTCAGTAGGTGTTCTGTAGGAGTTGTTCCACGTGTAGATGTATTTGTGGGGAGGAAGGTGATCTCCGCCTCTTACTCTTCCACCATCTTGAAGCCAGGCTTCCAGGTTGTTTTTCCATGAGGCTATGGGCTACTCAAGGTCAACACTTGGTACAGAGTTGGTCTCCACATGGGTTTAGACTGGAAGAAAGAACAAATGAAATGCAGTGATCTTTTCAACCTCCCATGAGCAGAGCTGAAACCAGTGTGGAACATCTTTTCCCTGTGAGAGTGCCTTTGATATTCTGATACAACTGAAGAAAGATGTTGGAAGAGGGGAAATAGACACAAAGGGTGATATGTTCTGGGCTTCAAACTCCCTAGAGTGCTGTCTCTAGATGGCAACAGGGAGAGAAGCTGAAGCGTGTTGGTTATCTTAAACTTTTAAAAGCATGGCATACTGAGAGAAAAAAAGGACCCAAGTCAGGGAGCATCAGCCTCCGAAAATCCCAGGGGCAGACAAGGGTGGGAAGCTCTCATGGACCAGAGGTCAGTGGTGAGTCAAAGACTCAGCCTTATCAAAATGCCTATGGCTGCGTGCTATTTACCGCCAGTGTTATCAGACTGTGTTCTTCTACAATATGCCACAGGAGACGGCTGTGACTAATCCATATGTTAATGAACCATCTGATAATAGAAAGTACAATAAATGTTTGTTGAGTGAATGTTGTTGAGTGGGCAGGGCTATAAGGATTCACATATTCATTACGAAAAATACTAATTTGTACTTACAGGTTAATTCTTGTCGTAAAGACTGGAATATCCCACCCTGGGTCAAAGGTGAGGGATTCTAAGTCTCCCTTGCCTAGGGGAAGAAGTGGTCCTGGTCTTCCTTGTCATCCTACTGTTCTGTATTTACTTCATCTTCATAACTTCTCCTAACCTTTCTCTTCTTGAGAGAGGAAGTAGTGTCAGAGACTCGGGGTTAAAGTTGATTTTGCCTGAAAGGAAAAGGAAGGAGGACACTTCACTATCTCCTCACCTCTTTCTCGTCCTCTCTGTCCTCTCCTCTCTGTACCGTCTGCATCTTCTCCAATGCCACAGTGTCCATCCTCTCCTTTATATCCTCTTGTTTCTCCATCTCTGTCTCCTCTCATCTAATTGCTTTATCATACTCAATGTAGGTGCTGTTGAGAAAGCTAAATAATAAATGTCATATGAACGTGCATGTTTCATGTTTTCCAACATATTAATAGGATATTATTTTATTAAAGGTAATACTTGAAGATATTTTTGGTACCACCCCTATGTTCTGACATCCTGGGATATATTCCTTGGTCTCTCACATTATTTCCAAACTCTGGTGCTAGAGTATCTGTCATCGAGGTGTTTCTCTGAAGCCAACCTATTTTTCTCCATTACTACAAGCTCTTGTTACATCAAACCAGTTGTTAACAGAAAGAAAAATCACTATAGAAGTTTAAAGGAAGGAGAAATTGTTGTGGGCTGGGAAGCTTATGGAAGACTTCACTTAGAAAGGCAAACTTGAGTTGACTTTTAAAAGTGTGTAGGGTTCAAGTAGGCCAAGAAGAGAAAGAGAGTATTTTAAGTAGAGGAAATAATGTGAAATAAGGAATGAAACAAAAATATAAGAAATATAAGGTGTGAGAGGAGGAAAGAAGGCAGAATGGTATGAATGAAGCTCCATGTATGATGGCAGGGGGACATGAAAATGAACATAATACATGAGGGCCAAATTGGGCATGATGCTGAATATCAAGCCAAGGGTTTGAATTTTAGCTTTGCCTTGGCCAAGGCGGTTTTAGATACAAATAACAGAAAACCACTTAAATGAGTATAAGCCCCAGGGAGTAAGGTAACCTAAAAGCAAAGGGATCTGGAGGAACTCAAGGGCAGAATGAACAGATGGGTCTCCCCAAGGGCTGGAACCAGGAATGAAAATCTACCAGGAGCTAGAGCTACAAGTTTCCTAGTCTCCATCACACAACTCCAGTCCCTGTCATATACTTGCTCACCTGAGCTTCTCTCTGCATATCTGCCTCATCCTTTTCTCTCCGTGCAACAGACTTGTCTGCTCCCCATGAATGTGGTATAAGACAATCCTCCCCATAACTCACATGCTTACATCACTTCAGTTCAAATGACCGGCAGAGGCTACCAGCATCTTTGACCCAATTCAAATTTCCGTGAAAGAGAATCTGATTGTCTGTTCCTAGTGCAATAACAGAAGTGATGTCATATTGAATAAACATGGCTTTCTGGGGCTCACCTCCAGGATGAAGCAGTGCTCAGAGAAGGAATATGGGACTGCAGCCTGGACAGATGCCCTAAGGGATGTCTTCAATACTTTTAGAGCCAAATGAATGTTTTGGCGGTGGGTGAAGAAATAATGGAAGTGATCTCGAAGCTTCAG
>NW_006793865.1:962447-967147 GCF_000442215.2 Lipotes vexillifer | reverse complement strand
GCAGGAAGGTGAACAGCTTAAAAGTGAACATTCTCAAAGCAGGAAGACCCAAAATGAGCTTTTCTGATCTAAGCATTGAAAACTTAAAATAATGTGCTTATGGTCAACTCGACCACTATTCTCTAGAAAAATATACTTGGTTCAACAAATATAACTTTGTATTTAGTCATGAGAGGAACATTTCTTATTTCATAGCTCAGAGCCAAGCCTGAGCTATTTGATAATATGTATAAACACTAGTATATTTTGGCAGTTGATCTCTCTTTATCCAGTGGTTGCCCAACTCCCTGCTTTGAAGTTAGAACTTGGGATAACTTAATGAGTAGGGGGAAACCCATAAAATGAAGTCGGTTCTGTGCTGTCCTACTCTAACTACTACATAGCACTTTGTAAATTCTCATTCTCTGAAGCTGGTAAAAATTTGTTTTTCATCTGTTGCTAGTTAATTTGATTGGTTAGCTGAGGTCATAGTCATCGGTCTAAGCCCAGACATGGGACTGTCAGCTTCACTCTGTCCCTTGGCCACAAACCATATCCTCATGAGGCTCCATCCTCAGGTCCAGCTATGGGAGGGTTGGGAGAGCAGAAACCAAAGCCCTACCCTAGTGTTTGGAAAAAAAATTAAAATGCTACCACTCCTCTGACATCTTCAGCTTCCTCCTGGTTACTAGATGACCTGCTACTCCTTGCGTTATGACAATATTACTTCGGATGACTGTGTTTTTCTGACCTTCAATGTTAGATGTTATAGCTACATCTCCTATCTTCAGACTTGCTTTCATTGTAATAGAATAATATTGCTGCAATATCTTTTTTGATTTTTTAGCAACTCTGCTAGAACAGAATAGAAAACCCCACTTAAGTGACTTAAAAAGCAAAAAATTGTATGGCCCTATATATTAAGAAGGCCAAAGGTAGGGCAATGTATTGGTTTGTAAGAGTTGCCCTAACTAAATAGCACAGACTGGGTGGCTTAAACAACAGGAATTTATTTTCTCTTAGTTCTGGAGACTCAGAGTCTGAGAACAAGGTGTGGGAGCTTCGGTTACTCCCAAGTCCTCTCTCCTTGGCATGCAGACAGCCGCCTTCTCTTTGCAATTGCATCTCTGTGCCTCTCTCTGTATGTCCAACTCTCCTCTTCTTATCGAGACACTAGTCTGATTGGATTAGGGCCCACCCATAAGACTTCATTTGACCTTAATTACTTCTTTAAAAGGCACTGTCTCTTCTTTTCCTGGCGTGTAGACAGCTACCTTCTTATTATGTCCTCACTTGGCCTTTCTTCTGTAAATGTACAGAGAGAGAGAGAGAGAGAGAGAGAGAGCTCTCTGGTGTCTCTTCCTCTTCTTATAAGGACACCAATCCTGTTGGATTAGGATCTCACCCTTATGACCCTATTTAACTTTAATTACCTTCCTAAAGGTCCCATCTCCAAATAGTCACATTGCGGGTTATGATATCAACATATGAATTTGGCGGGGGGACAGTATTCGGTCCATAGCACATTCTAACAGATCAATTCTTAAAGAAAAGAGCAATTTACTCAGAGGAAGCTAATAAGTAATAACAAATGTAAGGGCACATGTAAAATGAAAGACTGGGATATTAACTAAAGAATCTTCAAAGTGAAAAAAAAAAAAAAAAAGGCACTGTCTCTAAATACAGCCATATTTCAAGGCACTGAGAGTTGAGACTTCAACGTATGAATTTTGGAGAGACACAATTCAGTTCATAATAGGCAGCTCTGTGATTGGTTAATTCAGTGTTTCATGCCCTAGGGGTTGCCACGTCTCTGCTCAGTCATCTTCAATGTGTGGATCCTATCCTTAGCCTAGCTCCTCATGTTGTACAATGACTGCTGCGGCTCTGGGCATCACACAGATGGGATAAGCCTAGTACAGTAATAAACTGTGTCTTCCTAGGTATCTCTCTTTATAATCCTATTCAAAGGATCCAGCGCAGACTTCTCTTTTCTCACTGGCCAGAATCTCTTCATGTGCACTTGCTTAAACTAATTCCCAGTGAGAGAGAGAGAGACTGCCATGCTTAGCTTAGGCTAGTCACAATTCATCCCCAGCCTCCCTGGGAGAACAGTGTTGCTTTTTTTAAAAAATAGAGAGGGAAAAAGGGAGATACCTGTGCAAAATCAGGATCCTATGAGGAACAAGGAAGGGGCAAAATGGAAACCAACGTTGTCTGCTGCAACAGTTTGCCCTCTTGCTTTCCCTGGACTGTATCTCTGAATTTCACCATTACTGTGGACCCTGTGATTTTCAGTCTAGATGCTGCTGGTAAAGCCAATCTTTGCACCTGCAATAAAGAGCCCTATAAAGAAATATCAGGGCTTCCCTGGTGGCACAGTGGTTGAGAGTCCGCCTGCCGACGCAGGGGACGCGGGTTCGTGCCCCGGTCCGGGAGGATCCCACGTGCCGCACAGCGGCTGGGCCCGTGAGCCATGGCCGCTGAGCCTGCGCGTCCGGAGCCTGTGCTGCTCCACAACCGGAGAGGCCACAGCAGTGGGAGGCCCGCGTGCCGCGAATAAAATAAAATAAAATAGAATAAAATAAAATACGGCATTGTTTCTCATCATCAAAAAAAAAAAAGAAATATCAGTTTCCCTGGGCTGACTCACCTGGAATGGGCAGTCGCCTCCAGCTTGTGTCTTCTCTTCCCCAAACCCATGACCCCACCCCATGCTTAGCTGCATCTTTTTGACACAGCCAGTATCTTATATTCAGCTAGCAACCCAGATCTCAGTTTCTGTGCAGAAGATGTAAGAGCTCTCTCCTTAGCTAGTCATTGTGCAAGTATGTATCACTGAGAACAAGAGGAGCTAGATAAGAGAATAGGGATCTCTCAGCACAAACTCATCACCAATACTAAGAAAATAACTTGAAAGCTGTGTCATACAAATGGCAGGTTACTAGTTGGAACATCATTTACACGTGCTGGTTAACACAGGGCTCTTTATCAATATCATTTAAAAACGATTCCTTTACTGCTGACAATTAATTTTAGAAGGACGTTCTATTTTCTTATTGATTTCATTCTGGTATTATTTGCATCAAGAAAGGAGAATGGGTAGAATAGGAAAGATGTTGCTTACGGATACAAACTTACAACAAGTAGTAAATAAGCCCTAGAGATCTAATGCACAGTATAGGGAATACAGACAACAGTATTGTATTATAATCATCAAACTTGCTAAGAGACTAGAACTTAATTATTCCAACCACTAAAAGAAAATTATGTAATGTGATAGAGGTGTTCATTACTGTAATCATATTACGATACATAAGTGTATCAAATTAACGTGTACACCTTAAATTTACACAATGTTATATGTCAAATATTTTTTAATAAACTTTCAAAACTGCAAAAAAGAAATAAAGGGTTGTATTTTACTAAATATTAAAATAGGTTATGACTACATCTATAAATATTTGTGATATTGAAAATGCATTTACTTATGGTGGCTAATATTAAAATTCATATAAGTTTTTCAAAATGGAGAATCTTTTGCTTTGTTTTCCCCCCAGGCCATCCAAGAAGAACTTAAGAATCTCTCATGTGATGAAAAGATGCTCTACATCACTAATCATTAGAGAAATGCAAATCAAAACTACAATGAGGTATCACCTCACACCGGTCAGAATGACCATCTTTAAAAAGTCTACAAATAACAAATGCTGGAGAGGGTGTGGAGAAAAGGGAACCCTCCTACACTGTTGGTGAGAATGTAAGTTGGTGCAGCCACTGTGGAGGACCATTATGAAGGTTCCTCAGAAAACTAAAAATAGAGCTACCATATGACCCAGCAATCCCATTACTGGGTATATATCCAGATAAAACTATAATTCAGAAAGATACATGCACCCCTATGTTCATAGCAGCAGTGTTTACAATGGCCAAGACATGGAAGCAACCTAAATGTCCATTGACAGATGAATGGATAAAGAAGATGTGGTACATATATACAATGAAATACTACTTATCCATAAAAAAGAATGAAATAATGCCATTTGTAGAAACATGGATGGACCTAGATATTATCATACGAAGTGAAGTAAGTCAGAAAGAGAAACACAAATGCCATATGATATCACTTATATGTGGAATCTGAAATGTGACACAAATGAACTTATCTAAGAAACAGAAACAGACTCCTGAACACAAAGAACAGTCGTGGTTGCCAAGGGAGTGGGGTTTGGGGGAGGGATGGAGTGGGAAGTTGGGGTTAGCAGACGTGAGCTATTATATAGAGAATGGATAAACAACAAGGTCCTACTGTACAGCACAGGGAACTATATTCAACATCCTATGATGAAACAAAATGGAAAAAAATATTTTTAAAAAAGAATATACATATATGTATAACTGATTGTAAGAGTTGCCCTAACTAAGCTGATTGTAAATCAGCTATACTTCAATTAAAAAAAAAGAATCTCATATATGCAATGTATGATCTCAGTTTCTGTGCAGAAGAATCTATTTTTAATCTCCCATGAGTCTCTGATTCTCTGACAATTCAGTTTATTATTTGAGCTTGAAATGGCTTTGCTGCCAAGAAATAAAGGTTATTTGTTTTGCTTTTCGAGTAGCAAACGGCAATGTGTGAATAAACAGTACAGAAAGAAAGCTTGCTTTCTTCTATAATTTCTACTTAATATTATCAAATTCTTTTAAAATAGAGCTTCCTA
>NW_006793865.1:956631-962435 GCF_000442215.2 Lipotes vexillifer | reverse complement strand
TTTCCCTACCGAGCTCTCCTTTGGCAGACGACTACTACCCAGGATTTGATTCTTATTTGTGTGCCCATATATATTTTTCTCCCATACCAACTAATCACAACTTCAACCTTCTGCTTTGGGCATTTGTTTCTGATAAGCATGGAGCAGAGGGATGAAAGGGGCCTTTCTCTGGAATGAACCGAGCCGGGAAATGTCGGAGAGCAGATCGCGAGAATCACTGGTCACGCGCTGGTGGCTGGTGTGTCTCGTGGCAAGTCAAAGGAAAGGGGCCAGGAGGGTCAGGGATCTGGGAACCAAGTCTTGGGTTTAAGACATCAGGGAAATTAAACTTGAAAAGAGGTGGAAACCTTGATAACTACCTTTAGGTATTTTTCACGAAGGGAAAAAGAAAATGACAATAGTAACAGCTAAATTTTACTGAGAGCTTACTCAGATGAAGATTTCAGAGAAGCATATTATGCCCAATCACGAAAGATAAACATAGCCATCTGAGGCTAGAGCGGACTCCCTGGTAAATTGCTGCTGCTGGGGTATTCCAGTGCAAGCCAGGTGCTTCACTGTCAATAATGCCCTAGAAGGGACTTCTCTTTTGAAGTGGGATGTTGAAAAAGAATTTTCCTTCGTGCTGAAACTATGACCCCGTAAAAGTCAGGAAAGCTATTTGATGAATGGCATTTTCTTAGAAAACATTTAATCCAAGCACCACCACAATACAGAAACACCCGCTGTGGTATCTCTGGATGCTCTCCTAAATTTCTAACACCAAAACTGTGCCTCCTTTCTCATTCACTCACTCATTCATTCATTCACTCTACATAAATGTCATGAGTTCCTGCTCTGTGCTAGGTTATGTGCTAGGCACAGCAGGCACAACGTGAATAAAGACACAGATCTGTCCTCAAGGAGCTCATAGTTCATTAGAGAAAACAGACAAAAAAATCAAGTAGATAGATAAATTACACAGCTTTGGGTAAGTAAAACAATCAGAGCATGCACTTGCCAGAAAGGGAGTTATGGACTTTGTCTCTGGGGTCAGTGCAAGCTTCCCAAAGAAATGAGAGCTAAACTAAGTTTGATAAAAACAAATTCAAATATTTCAAGTAGGCAAGGGAAGTGGGTATTCCAGAGAGAGGGAGCAGAACAACCAAGGAATCAGGAATGAAACAAACACTGAGGCCGAGTGGAACATTGATGGCCACAGTTTCGCCAAACTAAGAGACTTGGAGATCATCTTGTAGGGGGATGGGAGCCACAATCAGACCTGCATTTCTAGAACTGATGCTCATTTCAATCTACTGCTCTGTCTACTCTGGCCAATCCACCTACCTAGGTTCCCTTTCCTGTCTATTTCTAGTCTTCCCATGCTCAGCATTGACAGCTAGAAGGAAGACGATGGCTCAGTGGGCAGTCCTTTCCCTCAGACATATAGACCTTTCTCCACTGCCCCAGGCGCGCTGCCTGGACAAATTCCATCCCGTGATAAACCTTATTACTCCACACCTACACACAGACAAGACTGGAATTCATGAATAACTTTCTAATCATCCCATAGGTTTTCCTGGGTTTTATGGGCTGGCCTCCCATCTCTTATTTCCTTGAAAAATAAACGTTACTTCATCTCAGGAGAGGTGCTTTGCTTATTAGTGATAAGTTCTGTCATTTTGCAGCTAGTTAGAATAGAAATCTGTCAAATAAATGATCAGAGTTGTTGCATGACTGATAGTTATAAAACTAAATTGAAAGAGTAATAGAAAAATAGCCCAGAAAAACTCTTACCTTGGCCCAGAATAGCAGGGTCAGGATGACTTCATGGGTTATTTCACTTCTAATTTCTAGATTGCAGGATAATTTCAATAAAGAAAATGCTGGGCAGTTACGAGTCAGCCATACACTTGAGTTACTGCCTTTATGACTTTTACAATGGAGTGAGGACGTGAGTCACATCTTATTCCAGAGCACTTGTGTTTGATAGAGCTTCAATCCATCAGACTATGAAAAAGTCAAGCAAGACAAAATGTATCCCAAGGAAGCCACAATAGAGGCAAAATCATAGAGAGAATATCCTCGTTAACTCCAAGCACTGTTACATCCCCCGAAGTTTATTCTTAACCTATCTATGAGTGTTTTAAAAGGCAAAGATGATCTTAAAATGTGAAACATATTGTCAGCGTAATTTAATGGAATATAGTAAGGCATTTTTTTTCCTGTTTTAAACTGGCAGATTGTGTTGCTTAAGTCTTGTGTTAGATCTCTCAGTTGTGAGCAAATGCATAAAAATAGCTTTCCATTCTGTAGTTGGGTCTAAGCCAATTAATAAAAATAAGGAAATGACTCAGTGGAGAGTCTGAGATACTGAACACTTTAGAATTCATATTATCCCCTACATGCACTCACTTAAGCATGGACCTCAAAAGACCTCCAAAAAGTATAAGATGTTCCTCTCACATGGATATCTATGTTCCAGAGACATTCCAAAAGAGAGACACAGATCCAGTGATGATAAAGACTCACAAGCAGAGGGGACTGTTCCCCACACGAAACCCATCTCATAACTCTTCACTGTTCCAGAATTCTTTTTCAATGCTCCTTCAAGTCTTCTTACTACACAAATGAGGGAGCCTCTCAGGGTGATCATTTGAGTTTAACACCTCTCTTTAAATATCTTTTGTGTTCTGATCAGTGATCTTAGGGCTACTAAGTTCCCCTTTGACAAGAAGGATGAATTCTAGTTCAAAACATCCATAAAGAGCAGAAGCAGTGAAAGAGAAAAAGGGAGTGAAGCTGGTGATAAGAATGTTCCATAATGTTTAAGAAAGCAACACTGAGAAATCAGAAACACACATCTTAAACCTACATGTCCCTGGTGTGTTCTATACAGAGCACAAAACTGTTCCTTGACTGGGTTGATAAAGGAAAGAGCTGAGGATTCTCTTCAAGAGAGTCAGTAATCTAGGATAAACTGAAACTGTATAAACTGAAACTATAATTTCCTTTTTGAGCCTGAGAAGAAAAGACTTTCTTCATCTTAACCATGCCACAAACCTCAATTAAATGTGACAGGCCCAGAGAAAAATTAGACCACTGGGAGAAAAATGAAAATAAGGTTTGGTGGAAAAAGCAAGGGAGAGAAGCTAAGCAACAATCACCAATGTAAAAGGAAATGTGTTGGAGTTGTTACAAAGGAAAGTAAAAAGAATGTAAGAGTAAGCTCTGAAAGCAATGAAAACGAGTGTGGGCAAGGAGCTGGGAACAGAAAACAGGGCTGCGTGCAGGAGAAAGGGAAAGAAGAGACAGAAGCAAGAAAATAATGTATGCTACTATTAATGAGAAGTGGTTAATTCATATTTAATGCATTTTTAAAAGAATGAGCCACTGTACCATGGGAATTCTAAGACTGCCCACTGCAGAGGTTATATAATCCATTGCATTTTTGTGTAGGAAAATAAACACACCACAGACCCAAACCACTAGTCACTGAAAATGACTATCAGCATATTGGTGGGTAATGGTTCTTCCTGACATTAGCATGTTTTCCTGGAGCATCACCCATAATCCACGGGGGAGATTTATCTTCAAAGGACACTGTACATTACATATCCACACACTAGAAAGTCTCTGTGTAGCCTATAATAATTTTTAAGAATTTTGATTCTATTCCATATCTATCACCCCTATAGTACAATAATAAAATCTTTGTTGATTATAAGAAATACATAAATATAAAGGGTCCTATGATTGACCCAGCCTCTAAATCCAGCTGCACTTCTGGTAGATTGACTTATGTTTCCCTCTTATTGATTTTTTCCAGAAGCAGGCCTGCTTTGTAGAGAAGGATTACAAATGGATTCCCGAAAGAGAAATCTGATACAAAATGGGACTTTGGGGTTATGAAGCTCAGTGTTTATAAATACAAAAGAGATTTGAGCTGAAATTTTTATGTACAAAGGAAGCTGAAGATTAGGACCTGACTTGTGAATGGTCAGACATAGTATATGACCTCTGCTTCTCTTCGTGACAAAAAAGAAAAATCTTAAAGGTATCTGGAAGGGGAGGGGGCAGGGAACCCAAACAAACCAAAAATTATTAATGATTAAATAAGGAGCCAAAAAACCAAAGTCTTGTTTTATTTTGTTTTTTCAAATTATAGAACATGGGTTGAGTGCAATTTTTATAAATCCTTGATTCAACACCATGTGATTACACAGTTACATAAAGCTAGAAGGTGCAATCATATGCAAGCAGAATATTTGGGCGACCTCTTGGCGGTAATCTCCTTAGGATTATTTTCACCCATACTGATTGCTAGACTCCAAATCATAAAAAGTACCGCCATTTGCACGCCCATCCTATTGACCACTTGTGATTCTAGAAATTCCATAAGATTCCAGAAGGATCCTCTTCTAGGTGTGAATCACACCCTCCCACCCACCCACAAAACCGAGTCTCCATAGGACTCTAAGAACATGTCCCAAACTAGTCTACACTGCTGGTGAGAATGGAGATTGTTTCAACAGTTCTCTGAGCCAACTGGGCAAGGATCTCTCAATATGTTCACATCTTTAACTCAGAAAACTCACTTCTAGTAAATTATTCTAAAGAGGTAGTCATGGATGATTGCAAAAATAGCTACATGCCTGTTCATCACAGCACTGTTTAAAATAGCAAGGAATGAGGAACAATTTAAACATCAAACTATAGAGGTTAGTTCAATAAACTATAAATGTGGTTAACATCATGGTAGATTTAATGGGATGAAATAGTAAAATATATAATGACATGGGAGCATGTTCTCAAAATATTAAATGAAAAAAAAGCAACTAAATGATTCCATATACAGTATAATCCTATGATTTTTTTAAAGTATATAATGTATATATGTACATTAAAATATTAACAATGATCATCTCCTGGGAGTGGGACTGTGGGTGATATTTACATTTTTTTCTGCTCATCAGTAATGAAATACTGTTTCTCAATGAATATTATTCTAAAATAAGTAAAAAGGTTAACATCTAAAAAATAAAAGTGCTTTCTAGACTAACAGGGTTTTAAAAATATTCAAAAGCTTGCAGCCTGTTGGATACTGAACCTGTTTCCCATCTGACCATGCCCAACACTCTGATAAGTAGATTAAGTAGGTATGTGGGGCCCAAACAAGAGACTAGTATCCTGGGGGCATTCCATATCTTCTTGGCATTTGGGGTTGGGTGCCAGGCCTCCTCCTCACTGGCTTCAACAAAGACGGAACCTTCTGCCAGGTGTTGGGCAGCACCCTCTGCCCATGCTGAGGACCGGGGGCTTTGTGGCACCCCTTCAGTCCTGACCCACACTCTTGGACCTGTCAGCAGTATATTGGCTCATCCCCAAGCTCTCTCAGGAGACCTCAAATCTTGGCAGTGCTCTGACCTGGCCAGATCACTGTCTTTGAGGCTAATCTCCTGAGACACCAAGCAGGACCGGCTGCATAATTGGGAGGACTCAACACAAACTGAAAATGCAGAGCCCCTTGTTCAAAACTTAGTAAGAATTCCAAGATGGCAACAGCTGAGCATTAACCAAGAGCAGGCTCTGTGACTGCACAGATCACTCAGCCATGGAGCCCCTCTGGCACCAGCCTTCTTGTTTCTTATCAAGTCTGCTCAGCTGTAAAGTGTGGGCAAGGGCTTCCCTGGTGGCGCAGTGGTTGGGAGTCTGCCTGCCAATGCAGGGTACATGGGTTCGTGCCCCGGTCCAGGAGTGTACTGCGTGACACGGAGCGGCTGGGCCCGTGAGCCGTGGCCGCTGAGCCTGCGTGTCCGGAGCCT
>NW_006793865.1:956254-956621 GCF_000442215.2 Lipotes vexillifer | reverse complement strand
AAAAAAAAAAAAAAAAAAAAAAAAAAAAAAAAGTGTCGGCAAGTTAGTTTGTTCTTGACCCTGAAAATGTGACTCCAGAAAGAGAGGCAGCTTAAACAGAGCCTAGACTACTGTCAAGCTAACATAATTTATCTTCCGACACCCAAGGACCAAATTCCATACCATCGTGTTATAATAATGGCCACATTGTTTCAGAGTATGTCTGTGTCCAAATGGAAGGGGCATAGGGACAAGGAAAACCTCACAACTATCAAATGAGCTTCCTTTTCCCCCCTAGAATGGCCAGGCATAGATTTCACACACCCTTAAAATGAAAACAACTAACTTCCAATTATTTAGCAGCTCGTTATCCAATGGCGGGTGGGGG
>NW_006793865.1:941501-955837 GCF_000442215.2 Lipotes vexillifer | reverse complement strand
TGGTGTTTCCAAGGGGGGGGGGGGGGGGGGTATCTTGGCAGATTCATTAACAAGTCAAATTAGAAATTTGTTACCAGGAATTTAGTGGTGATGAGGCCTCAGAAGTGATTAGCACTTTCTCTTCCTCCAACTTGAACATTTCAGAAAACTCCGCCAAAGGGATCTCACCACGATGTGGTCCAATCCTGTGGGGGAAGCCCCCGAAGCTGCCAGTGGAAGGCCTCTGAGGGAAGTAGGCTGCAGAGTCTGAAAGCAGGTTTGAGTTCTTCCTCTGTTACTGATATTCTGGGTAGTCTGGGAACAAAGATTCAATTGCTCTCTGCCTCGGTCTCCTCAACTGTAAGCAAAGATAACAATACTCACAGAGCTTTTGGGAGAATAAAATAATATACGTCGGTACATGTGTACATCTGTATAGAATGTTTCTTTAAAAAGGAAAATATCATCCCTTGTATCCTTCAGCCAAAGGTATATGACTGCCTTTTGTTCTGGAAATTGGAAAAACCTAATAACCCTTCAATGTTCAGTATCACTATAATAAATGATGGATTAGGGGAAGGACTGCCTGCCCGCCCGCAGCTGTAACTCGTTATTTCAGGTAATGTTTCAAACTGCCTTATGATAGAAGACTTTGGACAGGCCTTAAAGGATGACTTAACTTGCACTCCACCTGATTTCATAAATGCCTTTCCCAGTGTAGACCTAGATTACACACACTCAGACCCTATGCACAAATTATCCCCGGGTCACTGAGGGTTCTCAAGGTGGTATTAAGGGAGGCAGCCTTGTGTTACTATCAACATTTTAAAACTCGTGGAAGAAAACAACTAAATCTACCCACGGTGAGGCTACACATACAAGTGAAACAAAAATTCATCACTTTTGACTGGAATCTAATGAAGTCCACATAAAAATGCTAGTTATATAAAAGGATCAAAAACTGATTGGCCATTGGACCCTCTGTGTCCGGGGAATCCACAATGGAAAAAAAAAAAAAAAAAGAGGCATCTTTGTGAGGAAGACCTCAGAAACCACTGTTCTAGATGAAGAGAACTCGACCCTTCAGCAGCCTGTGAAGTGTGTGTGTGTCATACACAACTTGATTTAATCAGCCTTTTGATGATCCTGTTTTAAAGGTGACTCCATTTTCTTATGAAAACCACGCTGTGACAGTAATGAAGTAAAAGCTTCATCCCCAAAGACCTGAGGGTGGCCAACTGGGACACAGCTTGGGATTCCCAACCTCTCTGAACTGCTTTCTCCTCTGTAAAACGGAGGTCATTTCTTCTTTAACAACTCCACAGGTTGTGAATGAGATCTGTAATTCAGATGTGTTTTGTAAACTGCAAATATAGATATGTAGAGCAGAGGAGGAGGGAAGAGTCTCATATTTACTGATTGCAAAAGCATTGTGTGAATAAAAGCAATTTAAATTCCTCTTAAGGTGAGCTGTATTCCTAGAACTTGGTGTTTCTAGTCACAAATATCAGAGGAGCACAGTTTAGAATTCTAGGCATATGTAATATTCTGTTTTAAGAACCAGAAGAGGGACTTCCCTGGTGGTGCAGTGGTTAAGAATCCACCTGCCATTGTAGGGGACGTGGGTTCGAGCCCTGGTCCAGGAAGATGCCACATGCCACGGAGCAACTAAGCCCCGCGAGCCACAACTACTGAGCCCACGTGCCACAGCTACTGAAGCCCATGTGCCTAGAGCCCGCGCTCTGCAACAAGAGAAGCCACTGCAATGAGAAGCCCGCGCACCGCAACGAAGAGTAGCCCCCGTTCAACACAACTAGAGAAAGCCCGCGTGCAGCAATGAAGACCCAGTGCAGCCAAAAATAAATAAATAAATAAACTTATAAAATAAAAAAAATTTGAAAAAAAGAAACAAAAGAGAAGACAGAGAAAGAGTAATAAACTTGAGTTTCACTTGAAGTCAGCTATCCAAAACCGAAAACCAAGAAAACCCACAAAAACATTACTATGGGGCTTCCCTGGTGGCGCAGCGGCTGACAGTCCGCCTGCCGATGCAGGGGACACGGGTTTGTGTCCCGGTCCGGGAAGATCCCACATGCCGTGGAGCGGCTGGGCCCGTGAGCCATGGCCGCTGAGCCTGCGCGTCCGGAGCCTGTGCTCCACAACGGGAGAGGCCACAACAGTGATAGGCCCGCGTACCAAAACAAAAAACAAAAACAAAAACAAAAACAAAAAAAATCAAATTACTATGAAAAGAGATCTAAAGTGTGTGTTGCTACTAGAGACATGGTTAATAGTAACATACGGATGTCACAACTGGACTTACAAAATGGCGACCCTCCATAGCAATAACATTTTCCAATGTTTCACATTTATCATTTGACAAGTGGAAGTTCTCATAATATATTAGGTCCTGTTTAGAACATACTCCTCTTAAGAAAGGTGGTACAAATTTACGGAAGGGATTTAGGAATAATAGGGCTGGAAGTGGGAGGATTCCCCAGGAGGTATGGATTTAGTGTCAGGTCCTAAAGGAGAGGGAGCAAGCTTTCCTAAGCACTGAAAGACAAAGGGCCACAGAATTTAAGGGACTCAGTGGCTCAACAAATATTTACTGCTCAGGACCAAGTGCTGATCAAAATAAAGCCCCCATATCCTCATGACCCTACATTCTATTAGGGGTGATAGAAAACTAAACCAGAAAAAATAAATAAGAAAATGAGAGGATTGCAATTAGTGGGAAGTGCTACAAAGAAACAGGCAAGATGGTAGTGAGTGATTGGGGGAAGGGGTCTGCCACCTCCGATGAGGTGGCCGGGGAAGAGCTGTCTGAGGAGGTCTGAGACCTAAAGGATGAAAATGGTGAAGATGTAGGGAATGTTACTCCAGGCAGGGGGAACCATGAGTGCCAAGGCCCTGAGGAGAGGGCTTGGCATGTTGGGGGAAGAGAGAGAAGGTAACTCTGCTGGGGCCCGGTGAACAAGAAGAGAGGCGAGGTGAGGTGGGGGGAAGAGAGTGGGCAGATCTTGCAGGGTCCTGCAGGCTGGGATGTGGAGTTTGGGTTTGATTCTGAGCATGATGGGAGGCCATTGAAATGTTCGAAGCAGGAAATTGACTTACGGCGTTTGAAGATCATGTTGGCTTTGGGGATTGGGCAGGAGAGGTGAGTGCAGGGAAGAGGAAAAGCAAAGAGGCTGGTGGGAGGTTCTGCTGTAGCCCAAGTGACAGTGGAAACGGAAGGGAGAATTCCTTAGAAGCCAGCCACAGGCCATTGAAATCTGTTCTGCCCTGAAGCCGTTAGCCTATTTCAATCTACTATGAACCAAAGACTCGTCTGCAGGAATACCCAACCTTTTCCCGGACAATTTCCCCCAAGTGGACCATGTTGGCAATGTGCACCTGGAAAGGACCGCTGATTGCTAAGAAAGGCCATTAAGGGGAATAAAGGACAAGCTGTGGCTACAGTGTGAGCACCTCCTCAGGCTGGAAATTCTAGAAGCCCAAGGGGTAAGGGAGTAGAACACGGTGGGGTTGGCAGACTGGAGATTCACAGTATGAGGTTCTGAGGTCAATGTGTAGATCAGAGTCAACGTGAGGGGCCTCTGCACAGCATCCTGAGGTGGGGAGTCGGTGGGGTGGGTCACAGCAGGATCTATAGGGAGAGGTGATTTGCACCCATCTGGAAGTGACCGTGTCCTAACAACACCCTCCGTTCTCTTTTATAGTTAACTCAAATTTATTTTTGGTGGTTTGTAGACTCCCCAGAGACACTATACATAGCATGTTCTAAACTGATAAAATGGTAAAATTCTCATTCCTTTCTCTATTTCCAATATACTTTTCTGAGACCTTATTCCAACATAGGCTGGTGAGTTTACTTGGCTGCAAAGTAGAAGGGAAAGAATGTAAATTTTGGAGTAGAACGTGTTCAAAGCCTGGCTCAGCCATAGTCTGGCTCTATTGTCTTGGTTAAGTCATTTGAACTCCCTAGTCTCAGTTTTCACATCTGTGTAATGGGGGTTGTAAGGATTATGAATAGTAGTTGTAATTTTCTGGTCCCTGCTAGACACTTGATAAATATCAGTATTATAATGATAAGGCCAAGGACACAGATTTCTTTCTCACATGAAATGGATATCTTATTTCAAAAAAAGAAAAGAAAAGAAACCTCTTTTCTATCTCCACAGATTGTATCAAGCCCTGATGTATACAAGCAGCTACACAGAAGAGGTTCTCTGTGAGAGAGGACAGGTCGGCACAGACCCTCTCCTACATCCCTGTCGTTGGCTCACTCAACAGTAACCAAGACTCAGAAGCAACAACCTCATCATATCCGTTTGTTATTTTTTGCCTTCCTTTTTGGGGTTATGGATGGAAACTATTAGAGTTAGGGAAATGACTGAAATATTTTTCCCCAGTCATGAAATTATTGTCCATATGAAAGTTCCAAGAACATTCAACGGCCTCAAAGCTCACCACAGTGGTGAGCCAGAACTTACTTGCTTTTGAAACATAAACAAGGATGGTTCTTTAAATGTAACTGTGCCCAGAAATGAAAAATTCCAGCTTGTCACTGATCTCTTACAAAATTTGGAAGAAGCTGCTTCTTTTGTAGGCAGGAGTCACATAAAACAGCCCAACTCAGCTCTCATTCCTTCCTTCGCTCCATGTTTGGTTATAATTAAGTGTTTCATTCTTGAAGTCCTGTATCCACAGAGCCTCCCTGTAGAAGGAAAGTTATCAGAGGCTTATTTCTGCCTTTGCAAAGCAGGGGAGAGGGCACCCCTCCGCCCACCTCTGTCTGAACATTAAATCAACAGGATGGGGCCCCACTTTCCAATCCTTTGATATGCCTTCCAGTACCCCAGTGTGCAAGACACCAAACCCAGGAAAACTGTATGTAATTTTTTGAATCACTGTTGTTTACTTAATTGGTACCTATGAGTAGTATTTCCTTCTTCCTCATTTAGGTTAGACCTTGGACAAGTCAAGCAATGTGTGGAAGAAAGAGTATTGTGAGAAAATCAAATATCAGATGTAACTTTTAGTTTTGGAAGTTTTGAAAAGAAATAGAGGAGAATGAGACACACCCAGGATGGAGATCAAGAAGGAAGATCTGGAAGAGATTGAGTATTTTCCTCATTTAGGGAGAACAGAGTATCATCATGACTTGAGTTGGGTCTTGTGACTCTTGGCTGGGAGATGATGGAACGTGGTTGACTTAGTCAAGCAAGTGGGTCACCCTGCAGAGAAGAGGAAACTTGGTTTCTTCCAGTGGCCTCCCTTACAGGTCCGCCCTCAGGAGTGCTGGTCCCGCTGTCCAACCCAATCCCATAAAAATGGAAGAAAGGGTCCCAGAGCAGGAGATTGAAATGCAGAGATGAGAGATGCAGAGATGAGAATATCACGAGTATATCATGGCCCAAAATTAGGTTATGAAGTGAACTCAGGCAACCATTTAAGTGGTATGATTGTAGGGACTCAGAAAAACAGCCTGTCCTCACATCAGCCCAAAATTCTTACCAAGATTCTCTTCTGTGAGTTAGCTCATTCTAACTTCCTGGCAAAAGGTATGAGCTGTCTTGGAGGAGTAAGCACGATGCTATTATTGCTCATCAGAATTTTAGGATGACTTGGTTTCCCACATCAAGGCCATGGGAGAGAGTGTAAGCAAGAGGACAGTGGACTGTGGCATTTTGATAATAACAAGTAGTGATGGTCAGGGGTGGTTTGCTGCAGGAGAGGACCTGGGACAGACAGGGACTGTCCTACTCAGAACTTTGCATGCTGCTGGCCTGAAAGATGAGCCCTCTCTCCTAGGATTTACAAATCAGTCATTAGGCACTTCCGGGGGGCCTCTTACGGGTCAGACACTCTACTGTGGACCTGAAGAGTATCGAATCTCCATTCCTCAGGTTAACAGATATTTAGGACACCACATGTCTGCCTAACTCTGCATTCAGTGACACCATGATAGGCAGGTAAGTGCAAAAGCACAGCTGTACGCAGGGTACCATGGGGACCCAAGGAAGGGTGCTTAGCCCAGCTCCAAGGGAGAAAGGGAAGATGGTTGGAAAGGCATCTATTTCCGAGGAGGATGGAGGAGGTGATAGCTGAGCCAACATGCTTTCTGTAGCGGAGATGATTCTAAGATGCGCTGTTTTCCACATTGTAACATCTCCAAAACTGAGATCTGTCTTATAACCGATGGAGGCATAGTAGCTATAGGCCAGGCAAGCTGTCATAACATAATTGTCATTACTGCACAAGAGCAACCTTGGTCATTTTGTCATCAGTTTGAGTTATTTGCAACATTTAACGTGGAGTTTAACTGCCATTTAAAATGTCTTCTAGAAATTACATATGATTTGGTATTACAGCAAGAAGCTATTGTCTACATAGAAAAGGATGGGAACAGAGTAAAAGTCCATACATTGGACACAAAGAAAGCAGATACGTATCACTGGAAGAATGACCACAGTTCTATATTTTCTCCCCAAAAAGCAAGTGTTTTACAGGACTCAAGAAAAAGAAATACAAGTAAATGAAGTAAATTTTGTTACTAAGCTACCAAACAAAGAATCATCTATCACACACTAAGCAACACAGCTAAAGGCAGGATAAATTGCTAAAACCAGAGAAATAGATACAAGAGATTGTCAAAAGAGCAAAGGCTGGTGGTCCTGATTCATGCATGGCACAGGACAGCCCTTAAAGCCTCATGGCATAGTTTTAAAAGTAGAGTGTTCTTTTCTTTATTGATGATGGATAAACTAGCCCATAAATGATGTCTTAATCTGGTATAATATAGTATTCGGTTGCAAGGAACGGGAACCCGCCTACTTTAGCTTAAGCCCAAGGCAATAGTGAGCTAGAGCCAGCTTATACAAGCTCACAAAAGGCACATCTCCCCTACTCTGCATTCAGAGACATCATGATAGCTTGAAATAGTCCACGGTGGGAGTATTTACACCTTGGAAGTTGTCAATCGCTATAAATCAGGACTTTGTTGTTTGCTTTTTAAGAGCTGGTTGACCAGCATCTTACTGCCAAAGTGGGGATTTGTGGATTATACAGGAGTACCTTGTGGAAGCCTTGCTAGGGTTTGGAGCCAGGTAATGTAAAGTTACCAAGAACAGAGATAATTTCTGTGTTTTCATCAGTCTTTCCAGAGCCATGTGGCCTCCTATTTTTCCTTAGGCCCACACATCTCTTCATTTTTCTCTCTCTCTGGATTTCATGGCCACCTCTGGTACAATCAGGTTCAGGGGAAGTCAGGTAGTACGTAGACCTGCCTTTTTGAGAACTCTGGCTAAGGTAGGTTCTCAGGAAGAGTATATGGGGGCAGGACAAAAATGATGAGCATCTCAGGCTCATTCTTAAAGGAAGTTGGTTTGGGTAAAAACACTAAGATGGAAGGATATGAGCAGAAGTAACTGCTTTTAGAGTTGCTGGAACAAAAAGTGGAACCCAGGCATGGGAGAAGATGAGGCTGAAGAGATGTACAAAGGCCAGACGTGGGGGGCCTCATGTATCATGTTAGGCGGGGGAGTTGGGGTAAGTTCTACACGTGGCAGGGTTTCAAAGTCCAAAAGTATCCAGCCTGGGAGAACTGAAGTCTAGACAGTCCTGTAGGCATGCAGAGTCCTGAGTGGCATCCAGCTCGTTGGTGGGAAGAGTATTGACAAGGCAGTGGAAAGCTGGAGCTGTAGATGTGTCCATTGACTGACACCTTCCATAGCTTGGGCAAGTCACTCATCCTTCCAAAGCCTCCGTTTCTTTATCTACAAAGTGGAGATAAATAAACCTACCCTCTGACTCCCTCAAAGGGTTGTTGGAAAGGCAAATGATACAACTATATGAAAACCCTCCTAGGACTGTAAAACAAGGTCCAAGCATATGGTATTTACTCATCTGTAAAATGAGGGGGTTGGCCTAGATGGGATCTAATGTTCTACTTTTAAAGTTCTACAACTCTGTTATTATCTTTATTATCTGACGATTATGCTAAAATTATAGGTTTTATGGGCATGAAACACCCTTCTCTCATCTTGCCAAGAAAACTTAAGGCGAAGCTCTTAGGCTGAGAAAAACCACTTCCTAGGTGGTTGTTTCCACAGAAACACCAATAACCATAAACTTATGCAGGAATGTGAACTGTTTGGGTTTAAATAGGAAGAGGAAACTGATTTATAAATAGAACCAAACCCCTAAAAAAGAATAGAGTTTCTTTCTGTACATTATATGTAATTTAATCCCCCATTTTTAAAATACTGCTTTTTAAACATCTGCTTTTTAAAATATCGCATATTACGCTACTACTGAAATGCCAAGTGGTTTTAGAAAACTGTGGATAAAACTTAGAGGTTTAAAATGATGAGGTCGGGAGATATTTTTCATTCCTAAATAGCCCTTCAGCCACAGTGTTTAGTGTTCAATAACTCTCTTGTGTTTTAGAAAGGAAAGAGGAAACGTCATCTTCTTTCTAGAAATATATCACCGAAAGTGGTGCAGTTAACAACCGATAATAGATTAGAACCACTGCTGACACTCACAGAGGGTTTCCTATGTGTCAGGTGCTGGGCTGAACGATTTACTTGCATCTTCTCATTGAATCCTCACAACATCTCTAGTGAGGCAGGCACTCTTTTTAGTCCCATTATACAGATGAGAAACCAAGGCGCAGGGAGACAAACTGCTGTGCTCAGGGTCCCACAGCCAGCAAGCGGTGGCCCTGGGATTCAAAGCCGTAGACCCTAGCTCCAGCCCTTACCCTTGCTATCACTTGTGCTAGCTTGCTTCTGACTACTTAATATGATTTTTTAAAAATGGTTTTCCCAAAGCAAAAGATAGCCTCATGATATATATTGAGGGGTGATTAGAAAGGATCTCATCTGAAATAGAGGCTTGGTGATATTTCATTTATAAGAGTTAAGAGTGAGTAGTATGAGGCCATTAAAAAAAAAGAACAAAATTTTGCCATTTGCAGCAACATGGATGGACTTGGAGGACATTATGCTAAGTGAAATAAATCAGACAGAGAAAGATAATTTACTGCATGATACCACTTATATGTGGAATCTAAAAAATACAACAAACTAGTGAATGTAACATAAAAGAAGCAGACTCACAGGGCTTCCCTGGTGGCGCGGTGGCTCAGAATCCGCCTGCCAGTGCAGGGGTCACAGGTTCGAGCCCTGGTCTGGGAAGATCCCACATGCCGTGGAGGAGCTAAGCCCGTGCGCCACAACTACTGAGCTTGCACTCTAGGGCCCACGAGCCACAACTACTGAGCCCACATGCCACAACTACTGAAGCCCGCACGCCTAGAGCCCATGCTCTGCAACAAGAGAAGCCACTGCAATGAGAAGCCGGTGCACCACAACGAAAAGTAGCCCCCGCTCGCCGCCTCAGCTAGAGAGAAAGCTCATGCACAGCAACGAAGACCCAATGCAGCCAGAAACAATAAATAAATTAAATTAAATAAATAAACTTATTTTTTAAAAAAAGAAGCAGACTCACAGATATAGAGAACAAACTAGTGGTTATCAGTTGTGGAGGGAGGGGCACTTTTGGTGGGGGGATGGGAGGTTCAAACTCTTGGGTATAAGATAGTCTCAGAGATGTATTATACAACATGGGGACTATAGCCAATATTTTATAATAACTGTAAATGGAAAGTAACCTTTAATAATGTTATTAAAATTTTTTTAAATTTTTTAAAAGAATGAGTAGTATGTTCAGTGTTCTCAGCACATACAAACAGTCCATGTTTTCCAGAATGGCCAGCCTAAAACATTAGAGGCATCATGTCTCAGGAAAGGCTCAGACTTTCAAAATGCCTTTTGTCCCATAAATAAATGGGAGGATTCCTTATCTCAACCAGCAGGGATTTGGAGAGAAGGCAGGAATTCTTCATCCAAAACTTGGCCTCTCCTTAGCAGTTGACCGAATCATCAATTGCAGCTCTTTCTTCCTATAGTTCAGAATTGGTAAAACTTGTTGAAAGTGAAGGAGACCCTGTGGAAAAGATTCTGTCCCCATTTTCCAAGCAAAATTTTTCAAATATCATTCTGCACATGCATTCAGACTTTAAAAATCCACTTAGAGAAAACCAAAAAATTGCATTCCATTCTCCTTTTCTTAGGTTAACCATAAATGTTTGTGAGGCACAAAAGTGCATAGTGGGGAGGAAAATAATAATCCAGCTCAGTAATAGACTTCTATTTCTAGAACATAATTACCAAGGAGAGCGATCAAGGGGCAGGCATTTATTGAGCATTTACTAAGTGCCTCGATGCGTGGGATCGAAAATAAGAGCAGTAAGATCGTAATTAAAAGATCCCTGGGAACTAAACATTGTAAAAACAAAAAGCACACCAAGTTTCTATATAAACTGTGCAAGCAAAGTTGCCTAAGGGAAGGAAAAATCATTAGAGGGATGAGGAATCATGAAGCTGATCCTTTTTTGCCAGGTCTTTGGGGGTCCTTTCCCCTGAGGGCAGAAATATCTTCTCTCAAATCTCTTCACATTCTCTTCCACTCAACACACTGGTGGGCTCCCTGCATCTCTGGCTAGAAGCTAGGGATGCAAAGAGGAACTAGATCCCACGAAGAAGTTACAATTCTAGCCAGGATTTACACAAAGCCTCTCACTCTCCGCCTCTCCCCACCTCTCCAGACAAAACAGAGTATGATCGTCACTCACACTGATACTTGGATTGGCCAATGACAGTTCAAACAAAGCTCATTCACACTAAAATGTGACCTCCATCACGCTTTTGCGTTTTAAGTCTGTTTCTTCCAATTGTGGATAAGGAGTTTCAGATATGACTACAGAGGTTTTAAGAGGAAGAAGGGAAACTACTTAAATGTCCATCGACAGATGAATAGATAAAGAGGATATGGTATATTTATACAAAGGAAGACTTATGGCTGCATCTTAATTCATCAGGATGAGGATGTATAACCCTCTCAATATTTGTGGGAACTTTATAATTACCTATAATTATTCTGTAAGTACTTGTGTTAAGAGGAAAAGTAGTGGATTAGGATCAGGGCCGTGGGTACTAATCCCAAGGAGAATTGGATCCACAGGAATTAAAGCCAGAACGAGGGGCCTCTTTCCTTAGTTCTACACACTGAGGTACCCTGGGAAACGACAGGCTCCAAGTACCATTGTTTTTAAAAAAACAGTGGAATCTGAGATAGGCTGCAATATTCTATCAGATATGTAACTAACTTTAACATTTAAAACTCTATTGAGACCAAAATAATCTAGCAAATGATATCAAAACAATACTCAGGAATTTAGAACTTTCTGAGTTGCTTAACATGGGTCTGTAGCTCTCAAGGCTAAAAAAGCTCTCCCCAGGTCCAGCTGCAGTGGGAGTGCTCTGCATTCCTTCCCGGATGGCAGCAGGCCTCTGGTGCAGAGCAGAAGAAATGTTTGTCTCCCAAAGTTTCCATATCTGGGGTGGAGAATTGTCTGGCCTGGGCTTTCAACGTCTTATTCATCTCACTTCTAGAAATCAACGCAAGCCCTAGAGCCAACAAACTGAGCATCTGGGGTATAGTTGGGGCAGAGAGCAGCGTCACGGCACAGCTGGGGAAAATCAGTCTTTTGCTCTTTGGGAGTCCTGGCTGAGAAAAAGAGCACAAGGAGGAATTCTATGGCAAGAGAGGAGGAATATCTTCAAGGATCTCACTCGGGCCCAGGACTGAACTACTTGCTGGTGCAGAGCAGCGCATGGGCATCCTAGAGGAGAAAGAAGGGAGTATACTTTCTGTCAATTATCCAGAAGACGAATTTTGACCCAGAAAAGTGAAAACTTCATGTCCAGTGACAAAAAGCAGAGCCTGTTGATGAGTGTTACCAACGGAGGGAAGGCATGCACTGAAAAGAAAAAAGTGGGTTGTCTTAGTTTGCTAGGGTTGTCATAACAAAATACCATAGGCTGAGTGACTTAACAGAAATTTATTTTCTTGTAGTTTTGGAGGCTGGAAGTCCAAGTTCAAGGTGTTGGCAGGATTGGTTTCCTCTGAGGCCTCTCTCCTTAGCATTCAGGTAGTCCCCACCTTCCTGACTCTTCACGTGGTTGTCATGAAGTGCATACACACCCCTGGTGTTTCTCTGTGATGAGGGCCCACCCTAATGTCCTCATTTCAACTTAATTACCCATTTAAAGTCCCTTTCTCAAAAAATAGTCACATTTTGAAGTACTGGGAGTTTAAGGCTTCAACATATGAATTTAGGGGAGACAGTTCAGCCCACAATGTGGACTCTTAGCAGGTCTAGTAAAAATACCTGAAACTCCTCACCCTGCTCAGATCGATAATGGATATTGAGTATGACTGCCCTGAACTTCCTGCCTTTCACTAAATCTCCTCTGGCAGAACCTCCCCAACACTGTGTGTGTATACATATGTGTGTATGTGTGTATCTGTGTGCAACTCAGATGTATTCTCAAAAACAAAACAAAAAAGAGGGGTGTGCAGAATGAATGGCTAGAATCTCAAGATAAGCACAGTGTCATCTAACATAAGGAACCTATCAGCCTGAATACTTTTTAAAATGTTACCAACGTGATAAAATGTAGGTACAGCACTGTCCATACTTTTTATCACCATGGAGATTTGAATGATATAGAGACAGGCATAGAGAATCCCCTGAAGAGGCTTAAGAGTTCCCAGCGTATGAGGCTGTCCTCCCACATTCTTCTGAAAATGTCTTTTTTTGCCCCATGTCCTTGATGATAGTTTAGCAGGGTATACAATTCTAGGGGCAATTATTTTCTTTCCGTACTTTGAATTGTCCCCCTGGATTCTGAATTCTCTTGTTGCTGTTGAGAAGACTGGTATCTAATTATTCTTCCTTTTTGGGTAATCTCTTCTTTATCTCTGGTTTTTTTAATGATTTTTTTTCTTCCTTTTTTCATTTTGTTTTGTTTTTAGTTTTCTAAAGCTTCATTATGATGTTTGTAGTAATGGGTTCATTTTTATTTATCTTGCTTCAGATTTGATGTATTTCTCCAATCTAAGAATTCAGGTCTCTCACCAATTCAGGCTTTTCATTATTGTTTTGAATATTGCCTTTCTTCCATTTGTCTATTGTCTCCTTCTGGAACTCCAGCTAGATATATTTTGAACATCTGTTTTTTTCCTCCACATCTCTTAGCCTCAATTTCATAGTTTCCATGTCTTTCTCTCTCTGTACAGCATTATGAAGTGATTCTTCATCCCTCTCTTCCAGTTTAGTAATTCTCTTTAGCTGTGATATACCTGTCATTTAATCCACCCATTACATTTTAAATTTCAATCATTATATTTTACATTTCTAGAAATTCTATTTGATTCTTTTCAAAAATGCCCATTTATCCTTTTTTTTAATTTTAAATTCACATTAATTTACTTTTTATAAGCATTTTATTTTTTAAAATTTTTATTGGAATATAGTGGCTTTACAATGTTGTATGTTAGTTTCTCCTGTACATCAAAATGAATCAGCTATACGTATACATATATGCCCTCTTTTTTGGACTTCCTTCCCATTTAGGTCACCACAGTGCCCATTTATACTTGATGGTCTTTTGTTCAATTCTTATGGTTACAATTCCCTCTGTTACTTCATAAATATGTTAAGCACACTTATTTTACATTTTGTATTAGATAATCCTATGCCCAAAGTTCTTGCAGGCTAATTCTGTTCTCCATTGTTACTGCTGAGCCCAGTTTGTGGTGGCTCTTTTCTCATGTGTCTCTTATTTTTGGTCTCAGTTCAAATAAGGCTCCTCTTAAATGTAAGAATCCTGAAGGCTCTGGGTTGAAGCTGCATCCCTCCTAATACCAGGTGCCTTGGGGTGTTATGAACTAGATGTATTTTTAAAATAATTTTTCTACCTGGAGTTTCCTGGACCATGCAAGTAGAGTAAATACTAAATCACCATGATGTCAGGCTTGAGATTATAAATTCACAGGCAAGACCTACTTTGTTTTCATTTCTCATGCCTTTTACCAAGGCTGAAATAAAGACATTTCCTGGTTGGCTTTCTTTTTGCTGGAGGATGGATTTTTATTCCTAACCCAACTTTTGACTTGAGAATGTAGATGTTTGAGACCCCTAGCTTTCTCCAGGGTCTCAGTTCTCATCCCAACAGGCCTGTAGTTCCCCCACAGGGAACCAAGCTCCCTGGATCAGCAGATGCCCCAGGCAGCCCCATTCTTCAGGGTCTGCTAGCCACTCTGGTTTCAACTTTTCTTCTTGCTGCCTGTGAATCTCACTTTCTTACAAGTTTAACTGTGCTTTTAAAACCAAATGCTTGGTGTAAAAGTACCTGGTGTTTCTACATGTTTGTAGGGAA
>NW_006793865.1:939787-941488 GCF_000442215.2 Lipotes vexillifer | reverse complement strand
TAAAAGTACCTGTTGTTTCTACATGTTTGTAGGGAAATTTTTTCAGAATTTCCCATCAGCCATGTTGCTGGAGGCCAGAGTCCATTCCCCAGCTCTGTAAGCTGGGGCTTCTGCAACTACCTAGGCCTTTCTCAGTTATGCCTGAAGAAATTGTGCTCTTGCTTCAGTTTAGTGGGACAGAGTGCCCCTATCCTTTGGGTGTCTATGAGATTCCAATAATCCATGGAAATATTGTAGTGTAGCAAACAGATCAAGGGGCCAGGCCTCAGAAAACTGGGGCTTTAGGCTTTTTTTTTTTTTTACTCCAAGGAAGTTTCAGTTTAATGGGAAACTGAAACATGGACAACGTAATGGCTTCATGTTCATATGCTACAGCTTTGTTCTCTTGCAGTTTAAAAAGACAGTGTAATTATGTTAAATTGACACAAAACATTATGAAACATGGTAGTTGTTCATGATTAAAATAAAACAGCAATGTCAATTAAGTTAGCAGTGTTAAATATATTCACATGATCACCACTGTGATTCAAAGTGGCCACAAGAGAAGTTACACAGCAATCTATGCACACAACATCTGCCCCAATGGTGCTTGCCAGTTTGACTGCTTTGCAGACCAGGTAATTTTACGAGACAAATATCTTGCATTGATTCTTTCATATGATGAAAGTAATTAAATGTTGTAAGTAGTTTCATTCCTCTGGGGGAGGGGGAGGGGAGGGCCTCTAAAAAGTCAGTGCAAATTGAAGAGAGGTCTCCCTTCTTGAATATTGGAACTTGTTGACCAAGATACAATTCCTATAAGCTGAGGATAAACAAATCTTAAGATATCAAAGAATCTCATAACATTGTCATCAGCGTTTAGCAGATATTTGCCACAAAGAGGAATCCCAGTCCTATAGCAGGGCCTTCTGCGAGTACGGCTGCTGGGGCGCAGGTGGCTGATAGCTGCCTCTGGGCTGGGGCAGCGCTGATGTGAAAGTATAGTTCGGCACCTGGGACAGGCTGGTCCCTGCATTCTGGCATATCATGACGACGGGGGCGACGACGGGGGCGGCAGCGGCGGCAGGAGGAGGACTGTCCACTGAAGCCTGGTTGGGCTACGTGCTCCCTTCAACAGAACTGCCCGTTGTGTTGAGGTAGGAAGCCTGAGCCTGCTGACTAGGAAGGGCTGGGCTCGCGGGCAGTGGCACTGTTCCTTGGCTGAGAGAAGACAGCTGCTCCGGGGGAAGGCTGTAGCTCTGGAGCTGGCCTGTCTGTGCGTTCATTGCGACCAGGTAAGCTCCACGCTGAGGAGGGCCTGCGTACACCTGAGCACCAGAAACACCAGGTGACTGAATATAATACTGCTGATTCTGTAATTTTGCATACATGGAATACATTCGATCTTCATTCCTTAACTTGGTATACAAGGACAGGGCCTCCATCACTTTAACATTGAATTCTGAGAGTTCTGAATGTTCTCTATCAATATCTTCCAGCTTCTCATCAATGAGAGGTCCCATCTGGTGACATATGGCTTCAAGATGAAGTAACTCTGGCAGATCTGGTTGATCATCACTGGGACCCGTACTTTGCAACATCTGTAGCAATTGGTCCATTTTATCTTCATCCATGTAGGCTTGTTCTGGCTCTGGTTCTATCGTTTCTACCTGAACATCATCACTATATTGTACCATCTTCTCCGTTTTAATCATTTCTGGT
>NW_006793865.1:927624-939777 GCF_000442215.2 Lipotes vexillifer | reverse complement strand
TCAGCAGTGAGATCTGCAGTCACAAAATTAGAGGGGAATAACCCCAGGCCTTGATGGGTTTCACCTTTCCACCAGTTGGGGTCACTGTCAACAAGAACTGTAACAGGGCTTCCCTGGTGGTGCAGTGGTTGAGAATCCGCCTGCCAATGCAGGGGACAAGGGTTCGGGCCGTGGTCCGGGAAGATCCCACATGCCGCGGAGCACCTAAGCCCGTGCACCACAACTACTGAGCCTGCACTCTAGAGCCCGCGAGCCACAACTACTGAGCCCGCGTGCCACAACTACTGAAGCCCGCACGCCTAGAGCCCGTGCTCCACAACAAGAGAAGCCACCGCAATGAGAAGCCCGCACACCGCAACGAACAGTAGCCCCCACTCACCGCAACTAGAGAAAGCCCACACACAGCAACAAAGACCCAACGCACCCAAAAATAAAAATAATAAAATAAAATTAAAAAAAAAAAGAACTGTAACAATTTCTCCTACTCTAAAAGTAAGTTCATTAAATTCAGCAGCTTCCAAGTCGTATACAGCACGAACTTTTCGGCCTTCGTGTTGGTGGTTAGTTAAGAGATTAGATGTGCTTGGATACAAACTGGAAAGGGTGGTTGACTGCTGCCTTTGTTCCTTCAGTGACAGCTCAATGGCTTTCGCTAAATCTTCTTTCTTGTTAGCCACAGTACAGCTACCAGAGCTGGGCTTGCTTTTGCTTGTTATCCAGCCTCAAACGGAAGGCAGGATCGTGTAGTGGAAGGAACACTGGACCGAGAGTCAGGAGGCCTGTGTCCTAGTTTCAGCTCTGTCAACTACTAGCTGTGGCCCTGGGCAAGTCACTTAACCATTCTGGGTCTCAGTATCCTCATCTGACAACCAATAGCTGGAAACGTAACACCTTGTTCCTTAAGGTTATTAACCATTGCTGATATTAGACTAAGCTGTGGATGATTCTTAAATTCATCCATCCATTCAACCATAAGAGCCTTTAATTTTTCATACACTTTAGGGTGACACTTGTTTAATACATTGCTTACTTCACTAGCAAAATCTCTTGAACATACTTCTAAGTGAAACATTTTGCCACAATTTGATACACATACTCCTAGAAAAATCAGACCCTGCATAGCAACATGAGAATCTTTATGGTTCACCCTCCTCATAATAGACTGTAGACAATCTTTGGGTCTGCATGGTGTCCACTGAGGTCTGCTGCCCACAAGGCTGGACAAAAAGTGACTGAGAGCTCTACGTTAAAGGGCTCCCAGAGCTCACACAGCTGTCAAAGCTCATACCAAAGTGGACAGTCCTTGCAGCAGAGTGTTTAGGCCTTGGTGATGGGGCTACACCATCCCAAAAGACTATTCTAAATCCATCCAATAACCACCAGTGTGAGACTGACTGGCTTTATCACGGATATCCAAAATGAGGCCCCAGTCCTCAGCAGTATTCATCTCACCGGTTGCTTTCTAGACATCCTGATCGAAGGGATTGGTGGCAAAGAGAGGCATCTCCACTGCGTGCTGAGGTGTCCTCAGGGACTCCCCGTGGACACCAAGGGAGTCAGGGTGCGACCGAGGAAGGAAGGGTCTTCAGGCAAAAACAGCGACGGAGACGGACTCTCCGGGCTCCGCGGCAGCTCGTCCTCTCCCCGACCCCCAGCTACCGTGGCGGCGGCGGCAAGCGCGGAGGAGCGGGTGCTCTAGCTTTGAGTCTGCTCCTTAGACAAATCCCTAAAACTCCGTATAACTTAGTTTTTTTTTTTTTTATTGCACAATAGGACAGTAATTATTGCCTTACTTATTTTTTATAATGGGGGGGTAAAAAATGTGACAGGTGGGTGTAAAAATCCTTTGTTAACTCTAAAGAGTGGTATCGATGCCAGCCACTGTGTAGCTAAGGGATAGTATCAGGCTCTGCTTTGCAAAGAGAATGCACTTTGCTCTGTACGCCTCCCGGGGCGGGGCGTTGGGGGGATCTGCCTGAGGGAGGTATCCAGATTCATTTGCAAGGATTAAAAATGTACTTTTCTGGGGAGCTAGCACATAGCGTATACTACCAGTATCTTCCTTCTGCGTATAAACAACATAACACCACGGCAGAAAGCAAGGGTTGGGGCTTCCCTGGTGGCGCAGTGGTTGCGAGTCCGCCTGCCGATGCAGGGGACACAGGTTTGTGCCCCGGTCCGGGAAGATCCCACATGCCGCGGAGCGGCTGGGCCCCATGAGCCATGGCCGCTGAGCCTGCGCGTCTGGAGCCTGTGCGTCTGGAGCCTGTGCTCCGCAACGGAGAGGCCACAACACTGAGGCCCGCGTACCGCAAAAAAAAAAAAAAAAAGCAAGGGTTGAAGAAAAAACCACACACAAACTCTTAAAATACAAATTGTGTATTTTTGCACCTTAGGAGATCAGCCTGTCTAAATATTTGTGTTCATTCAGTTCCATCGATTTTGCGCCATCTGACTCTTCTGAGTTTCTTCAAGCTCTTTAACGATGGTCTGAACTCCTCAGGCCAGACTCATTAGAAAAACACCTTCATCACTCTATCCTGTTGCACTTGCCCATCAGTCTCACCTTGACTGGGGAGACTGCTCTGGATATCTCTAAGCTCCCTCTTTCGCTACTGCGTCTGTGTCTTTTATCAGTGACCTGTCCCTTTGGAAAGGGCAGTGACCTTCTGTCTCTCCCACAGATGCGCCGAGGGTACCCCTGCCTCCACTTCCACCATGTTTGTCTGCCTCCTTATGTTACAACCCAAAAGGGTTTGTTTGGGTTTTTTCCCTCCAGGGTTTTTAAAGCTTGGCTACAAGGTGTGGGGCTTGGTTCTTCAGACCAGCGTCAGGGCTGGGAACTTGTTGAAAAGGCAGAATTTCAAGCCTTTCTTCAGACCTACTGAATCAGAACCTACTTTTTCAAGAGATCTCAGGGGACTCAGATGCATATTAAAGTTTGAAAACCAAGGCTTCCCTGGTGGCACAGTGGATAAGAATCCGCCTGCCAATGCAGGGGACACGGGTTCGAGCCCTGGGCCAGGAAGATCCCACATGCCGCGGAGCCACCAAGCCCGTGAGCCACAGCTACAAGCCTGAGCTCTAGGGCCCACGAGCCACAAGTACTGAAGCCCATGCGCCTAGAGCCCGTGCTCCTCAAGAGAAGCCACCACAATGAGAAGCCTGCACACTGCAACAAAGAGTAGCCCCAGCTCACCGCAACTAGAGAAAGCCCACATGCAGTAATGAAGACCCAATGCAGCCAAAAAAAGAAAAGAAAAGAAAAGAAAGAAAGAAAATAAATAAATAAATTTTTTTTTAATGTTTGAAAGCACTGTTTTAAAAATCATCATTACTGAAAGAACATTTTTAAACCAATAATTTGCAAATGTATTGTGTATAAGAGTCCCTTGGGATGCTCCTTAAACATGCAGATTTTCTGATCCACCCAATGGAGAATTGAGTCAGTATTTCTGTGGACAGACTAGTGCAGAGGCCACACTTGGAGAAACTCACTTTCAAACAGAAAAAGTAGAGCATCTTCACTGTGCTTTTCTTCAGTGGAAGGTGTTTCTAGCACGTTAGGGTGATTCGCTTCTGACACACTTGTCAGGTATAAGGGCAGTAAATTTCAGGGGTTTTTTCCCTTTCAGAAACCTCCTAGATTCCTTCATCGAGGCTCCTAGTTGCTCAGACTTCTTCCTCAAGTTTTCCCAGGGGCAACTGTAGCCATCCCAACTTTACCTGGCTCATGTGTGCTTTCACCTCTGCTTTCCGCAGTGTGTACTTGGGGAAGAGGGGCCCAGCGTGCATTAGGCCACCTGCCCAGAAAGCAAGTGAGCATCTCCTCAGTACAGTCCTTCTGCCTTGACTCTGATGGGCAGGGATATGTCACTCTTCTCTCTGTACCTGCTACCAGAGAGGATGAAAGATAATGGTATTTAAAACATGGGGAAAATCTCTTTTAAATGGCTGTTTTATTAGATCCCTGTCACTTGATTTCCTCCCATCTTCCTGCAGCCAGAATGTGCTCACAAATCCCTGTCCAAGCTGAGTATTCAGATTGGGTTCAAATTCCAGCCCTGGTGTTTTTTTACTATGTGACCTTCAGCAACTTTCTTAAGCTTCCCTGATCTATTTCCTCATCTCTAAATGGAAATAATAAGAGCATATACCCCAGAAGGTTGTTGTGAGGATTTTCAGAGTTAATGCTTGCCAAATACTGTTCTACGCTTGCTGCAAAATAAGCATTGCGAAATTTTAACATATTATCAAAAAAGATGCTTTGGCAGAGATAGCTAGATGCCTACCTATGGTGGACTGGTACTTTGCTGGTCCCCTGTGAACCTGCTTCCTGGATTTTATGCCTTTGTGTAATTGCTTCCCACTTTGACTTTGGATTCGGCCAGGCCATGAGCTTTGGCCAATGGGACCATGGCAAGCATGGTATAAGTGGAGGCTATATAAGCACTTGCACATTGAGGTGCATGCCCTCAGAACGTTCCTTCTTGGAACCCAGCCACCAGTCCATGAGGAAGCCCAAGACACCATGTGAAGGAGAACCAATGTCTCAGCCAACAATCCCTAGCTGACCTCCAGCCAGGGACCAACACTAACCACCGGCTCTAGGAGTGAGACCATTTCAGGTTATTTGGCCATTCCAGAACCACCTGGTCAACCCACAGAATCATGAGAAATAATAGATAATATTGTTGTTGCTGTTTTTTTTTTTCTTTTTAAAAATTATTTATTTATTTATTTATTGGCTGCGTTGGTTCTTCCTTGCTGCGTGTGGGCTTTTCCCTAGTTGCAGCGAGCAGGGGCCAGTCCCTGCTGTGGTGCATGGGCTCCCCACTGTGGCGGCCCCCCTTGCTGCAGAACACGGACTCCGGGCGCGCAGGCTTCAGTAGTTGCGGCACATGGGCTCAGCAACTGTGGCTCACGGGTTTTGTTGCTCTGTGGCATGTGGGATCTTCCCGGACCAGGGCTCGAATCCGTGTCCCCTGTATTGGCAGGCGGACTCCCAACCACTGCGCCACCAAGGAAGCCCCTGTTGTTGCTGTTTTAAGCCACTAAGTTTTGAGGTCATTTGTTTCACAGCAACAGATAAACCCAATATCCATTCTCCCCATTTCCACATTAGCAGAACCGCAATTTTATTTCACGTACAATGTACCCAGCAAAAAAGTCTGTATTTCCTTCCCTTCCTTTCAGAGGGGGCTGGCCATGTGATACAGTTTTGACCAATAAAATTAAGAAGTTGGGTGGGGCATTCAGAAGATCTCCCTAAGAAGGGCAGAAAAGAACGCCAGCCCAAACTGCCTGTCCGCTCTTCCCCTTCTGCCTGCCTGGAACACAGAATGGATGCTGTAGGCAGGTAAGCTGTCTTCTGACAATGAGGGGGAAATCTAGAGAATCACAGAGACCTCAGACCTGACAACCTTGAGCCACTGATCTAAATAAAGCAACTTTTCAGGATATGAGAAAAACAAGCCCCTATTTTGTTAAAGCCACTGTTACCTCCTAACAGGCACCGTTATCACTGTAACAGGCAGAAGATTCCAATGCTCATGATGTTTCAATCACATTATTTACTAGCATGGAAGCTGTGTAGTATAGTCATTTCCAATCCAGGCTGCACTCTAGAATTGGAATCTCTGTGGGTGGAGGTGAGTTTACTTATATTTTGGTTCCCATAACATACAGCTTCATAATAGTTCAGCAGAATAGTACGCCTCGCATTTTCAAGGGCACAGCTTGCCTGGCAACATGGCTTGGCAAAGCCACAGAATAGTGCTGAGGAGCTAGAAAGCAACATGAAGGCATTTGCTGTTTTCTTTTCATGACTCTTTGTCTGTGTATGCCTAAGGTCATCTCTTAGGTTAGAGGCTGGAGGTCAAGGACATCTCATATTTCTTTTTACTATGTGTGCTCAATGCTGTACCTTACATATTAGCCAATAATTTTCCATAAAGATTTAGCAAATTGTGCCCTAGAAGTCTTTAAACTATATCCTATGTTAATTTTTTTTTTTTTGGCAGTACGCGGGCCTCTCACTGTTGTAGCCTCTCCCGTTGGGCCCAGCCGCTCTGCGGCATGTGGGATCCTCCCGGACCGGGGCAGGAACCCACGTCCCCTGCATCGGCAGGCGGACTCTCAACCACCGCGCCACCAGGGAAGCCCCACTCTTAGCCTTTTGATAATCAACTGCCTCCTTGATGTTTGTGAGCTCCTCACAATGCCCTCCTCCACTGCCTCAATGGCAGATATTTTCTGGAATTTCTGACACGCACAGCAGAACAACTAATGTGGCACATGGATGGCTCTTTGGATTATCTTAAAATGCTCCTTCCAAGAAAGGAGAGGCCAAGAAGATTGAGCTTTTGGCATTTGTTCCAAGGTGATGACACCTGGGTTCTCATCTTCTCTTATCCAGTTCTCTGCCAGACCAGGGAGAAGTATTGAGATCAATATGAGAGTCGTTTATCGACAGAGGTGGCCTGAAAGCAATATGACATGGCGGTTACGAGGACCTCTCTGGAGTCGGGCATCCCAAACCTCGATTCTTGGCTCCATTCTTTCTGGTTCTAGGATTTGGACAATCTATTTAAAGCTCAGTTTCTGCACTATAAAAACAGGATAATACTCTGTCCAAGTTGCTGTGACAAGTAAGGAAAACGGCATCTACTAAATCCTCTATCCATACTTAGCTTTTGAGCAGACGGTGGTGCACGGCAGTTAAGAGTGAAAGCTCGAGAGCTGGACTGCCCTGGTTTGAATCCCAACACTACTACTTTCCAGCTGTGTGACTTTGGGCAAGTTACTTAATCTCTCTGTGCCCCAGTTCCCTCATGTACCCAATGGGGATGATAATGGTACTTATAGGTTTGACGTAAGGATTAATTTGACCTAACATTAGGTGGGCCTGACATCTCAGTTTGCTCAGGACAGTTCCAGTTTATGCCTTTTGTCCGGTATTCTGGCTGGTTCAGCATTTGCCTGCCCTATTTCACTCTCAGAAGTGTCACAGATTGTATAATTAAGTATATGACCACCATAGTTAATGTATGTATCAATTAGAAGAGTGCCTGGTACACAGTAGATGCTAAATGTGTGTTCGCTGCTAATATTAGCCCCCATAGCGGTGCTATCCAATAGAAATACAATGTAAGCCAGATAGAAATTTGTAAATTTTCTACTTAGCTACATTTTAAAAAGCAAAAAGAAATAACTGAAATTAGTGTCTGTAATATATTTAACCTAATATATCCAAAATATCAGCATTTCAATGTGTAATCAATATAAAAATTGTGAGATATTTTTCTTTTTTAGTCTTTGAAATTTGGTGTGTATTTTGCATTTATTGCACATCTCAATTTGGACTAGTGACATTTCACATGCTCAGTAGCCTAGTAGAGTAGTGACATTTCAGGTGTTCACACGTGGCTAATGGCTGCCATACTGGACAGCAGAGTTCTGCCGACTTTCCATTCCTCATTGGAGATGATGGGCCAGTCTTAAGACCTTCTCAGGTCTGTAGTGTCAAGGTTCAGATGCTTAGCTTCTCTGCCATACTCCTACAATCGGGGCTCTGATGCAGGGCTGCGGAGTGTATTTTTACCAAACATCTTAGCCTCCCCTCCCCATCAGGTGCCCAAGGTCACTGAGAAGGAGAGGGTAGTAACCTACCCTTGGAGAAATTTCTGCTGGCTTCCTGGCAAGCGGAGAAACCATGGGCTAATCAGTGTTTGCACGCTACTTTATTACTATGGTCTTACTAAATTATGAAAAGCAATGCCACACGTATTAATTTCTCCCATGTCACAGTTTCCTCCTATTTGGAAACATCATCAAGAAAACACAAAAGGTGGTTTTGCTATGAATATTTGGCCTTTTCCCCGTAGATGATCTCTCTCCAAACTTCTGATTGTGTTTTTGTTCCATTCTCTGGACTGGGTCCAATATCACCACATTCCTCTAAATTATGCTGCCTCTAACTAGACCCAGAAATTTAGTCAGATCCTGACCAAACACCAAAGAGTGGAGGGGTACTTTTTGATTCTGGTACTTTTCGGCTATCTCTATCTCCTCCTTCAGGGACAGTTTCTTTTTATCCCAACAAGTCTTAGCTTTGTTTTCTCAAACGTAAGAAGTTTTTAATCTGGGGAGAACTGATATTGGTGAGAGATGGAGCAAGAAAGAAGGAATGTAATATTATTCAATTTGAAAAATGAAAATTGAGCCCTACCAATCGATGAATTTCATTTACGGATCCTGCTAAGCACTGGCTAGCAACACTATTAGGACCTGCTAGAACAGACCCTTTGTCATAACATGTGGGGACAACGTTGCTTGTGAAGGCTCTTCAAACTAAGAGAATGGTCTTAGGATGTTAGAGGCCATGTAATTCAACGTGCTCTTTTACTGATTGGGAAAATGGGCCAGGTGAGACTCAAACACGTGGTGCAGTTCAAATGGCAAGTTAGTCAAACACAGGGGTCGGGAAACCTGGTCCCCTGGCTCTTATTACCCTTAGTTTTACACATCACACCACAGTTGCTTTGATTTGGGGATACTTCTATTGAAATTCAACATGCTGTTCATCCCCAAAAGGTTCTACCAACTTTATGCAGTTTATATGGTCATTTTATCCTTGCTTCCATCTCTCAAACCCTTTCACGTGGGTCAGCTCTCCGTCCAAGGGTTGTGCTCAATGTATCCTGAACCCAATTAGCACTTTCTAAAAGGCTTGGGCAATAAAACCACTTGGTGGTCAAGCATGGGTGTTCAATCCCATACTTGACCACCAATCTCCCTGCAGGTGGCAGAGTGTCAGCTGTGGTCTGAAGCAGGTGGTTTGAGTTTCAACGGAGGGCAGGAGCTGGTAAAGGGTCTTGGCACAAAGATTAACTATGAATCCTTCCCTCCACAACAATCTCTCACCCAGACTAATGTAGATGGTGGGATTATGAATCAAGGAGAATAGTGGCGGGGTGGTGGTGGTGTGATGAATCGGGAGATTGGGATTGACATATATACACTAATATGTATAAAATGGATAACTAATAAGAACCTGCTGTGTAAAAAAATAAATAAAATTCTAAAATTTAAAAAATAAACAAATTAGTTAATTAAGGAGAATGAGCACACAGCCACCTATGGGAGCCACAGGGCTGACAGGGGCCTACCGGCCCCCAAGCAGGTAGCTGGGGCAGGGCCTGGCCATGCAGAAGAGAAACAAAAGGAAAAGAAAAGGGACAGGGCTCCTATGAATAAAAGGCTGATGACCCTGCCTTACACAGTTTTGTCTGATATTTTAACTCCTTCAGCTACAGAATACACACACGTTAACCTTCCAAAGCAGCACAGTACACCCTGTACCCCGTTCCAATGCCCACCTTGCCAGCTGCCACCACTTGAATGAGACTGACCTGCTGAAATGGGAACAGAAAACTCACACGTGGCAGTATTGTTCCCGATAAATACCCTACGCTACACCATTCATATGAACTGCAGTGACAAACTGTATGGTGGAAATTGCCGGCACTAAACCAAAAAGAAGTTTACCAGTTCCCGTGTCTTTTAGAGGGTGATTTGAGAGGGATAAAAGACAGGAAGAGGAGGGTACATCTTGCTTTAAACCTGCTGTTCATCACTTCTCAAAGGAATCTGTGATCTATGATTTAGGAAGGGAAGACCATGCAACTAGTTACACAGCTTTTGCTCTCTGTTTGATAAGTCACCTGTTAAAGCTAAGGCAGGCTGTTCCCTTGGCTTGGCCGTGGGTAGGGGAGACAGGGGTACAGACGAAGTCTGACCTGGGGTCGTGGAGATCTGACCAAGACATTATAAACTGAACTCAGGTTAATTTCAGTTTTGTTGGAATTAAAAAAAATTCAATTGATTGAGTCAATCTCACCAAAAAAAGGACTCATACCACTCATTTATTCTAGAAACCTTCCTGCCCTGTGCGAAGGATGTAGAGTTAACAGGGGGAACACAGGGGCTTTGGTGAATAAAGACTTTTCTTTTTTTAACATCTTTACTTGAGTATAATTGCTTTACAATGCTGTGTTAGTTTCTGCTGTATAACAACATGAATCAGCTGTAGGTATACGTGTATCCCCATATCCTCTCCCTCTTTAGCCTCCCTCCCACCATCCCTATGCCATCCCTCTAGGTTGTCACAAAGCACCGAGCTGATCTCCCTGTGCTATGTGGCTGCTTCCCACTAGCTATCTTACACTTGGTAGAGTATATATGTCCATGTCACTCTCTCACTTCGTCCCAGCTTACCCTTCCCCCTCCGTATGTCCTCAAGTCCCTTCTCTAAGCCTGCGTCTTTATTCCTGTCCTGCCCCTAGGTTCATCAGAAGACTTTTTAAGCCACAGCTGGTTAACAAGATCAAAATGAGTGGCAAAGCCGTCCCAAATTTAACGGGAGGTGGAGAGCTTTGAAATCCTTGGAACTACAGGAGGAGCCCATCACGATTCAAACGCCGGGCTCCGCGGGCTGGGGAAGGGAGAGGAGCTGTCGGCGCCTCCTTTGCATCCCAGACCCTGCAGGGAGGGCGTTCCCCATGGTGCCTCTCAGTTCAGACAGTAGGTTTCTCCTTCCTAACTCTCCGAGCAATACTTAACGCTGGTGGTTTTCTCCTGCCACCTGATGAGCGTTACCAAACATATTCCAACCAACTGGTTCAGTCCAGAGACTACGAGCATGTTCCAGTTTACTTTCTGTTCAGTAATTTTGGAAAATATGACCGATTTGATTCTGGTTAGAAAGCGCTTGGATCAGCGACTTTAAAACACCCCAAGACCGCAAACGACTTTGGACGTTAACCAGGAATGCATTACTATTCAGGATCTCATCCGTCCTAAACCCTGGGGTCAGAGCACCGGTGGTTTCCATTAACTTCAGGTGATGATGCTGAAAGATCCACGGGGGAGAATCCCACGATCCGTGGAAAACTAAAAGCAAGCCGCGGACGCCCAGGGCGCGCGGGCCGGGAGTACCTCCCGCAGGTCCGGGTCACCTGACTCGCGGAATTTGGGGCCGCGCGGGGTGGAAGGGGAGGGGAATGGTTAGCACCTCCCTTCCCGCTCCCGCGGGATCCGGGTCGGCGGGGGCCGGCGCCGGGCGGCCACGTGGTGGTGCTGCCCCCGCCCCGCCCCGCCGGCCCAGCCCGGGAGCCGCGGCGCCCACTGACCCCCGCAGCGGGGGAGGAGGAGGGACCAAGGCGCAGGAAGCTGAGCAGGAAGCGAGCCCGGCGTCCGCGTTTTCCTGGGGAAGCGGCGGGCGGGGTAGCGCAGCCAGCGGGGCCCGGGAGCCGCCGCCGCCGCCTTGATGGGGTGAGTGCGCGGCGCCGAGAGTCTGGAGGCTCCCCGGAGCGGGCTCGCGGGCTCCGGTCCCCGCCTTTGTGTCTGGGGTTCGGACGAGGGAGGCGGCCAGGAGGCGCGGACGGCGCGCCGGCGGAGTGGCTGGGCGGGCTGGCAGCGAGGGTCCCGCCACCAGTCCCTTGTCCCCGCCGGCCGCCCGCTGTCTGCAGAGGGCAGACTGGGAAACACAGGAAGAGGAGGATGGTGGGCGTCAGGGCAGAAAGGGAGGACGAGCCAAGTTAGGAGCGGGGTTTTCTCCTACCGGCCCCCGCGACTCGCAGGCCGGCTGGGGCAGGGGTGGGTGCGGAGGGAGCGCGGGTGGGAATGAATGACCAGTCCCCGGCGGGGCGTTCTGGGTGCCCCGAGTCGGCTCCCTGTCCCACCTGCCTGGCCCGCCTGCGTCTGGCTCCCCCCAGTCCCCGCTTCAGGGCTCGACCCGCCTCCGCGCTGAGCTTGGAGGAGCTGGGGAGGAAGGCGCGAGCGGGAGACTCGGGGGGCTCGGCGGCCGAGGGTCCGCTATTGTTCTTTTTCTGACTCCGGGAGCCCTCCGCTGGCCCAGGGGTGCTGGCAGGGCCACTCGGCGCCTGCGACTGACCCCGCTCCCCGTCCTTCCTGTCCGTTTCCCCACCACAGCTCCGAGGAGGGCCGGGAGGAGAGATGCTGGAGTTCGGGCAGCCGGGGCTTTGGGAGGAGGCAGGATGTGGAGCCGCGCGCGAGAGGGGCGCCCGCCCGCCATCTATCCCAACCTCTGCCCGGGAGGGTGGGTACCCTCCCTACCCCCCCCCCCCCCCC